>NC_135821.1:18423547-18427321 GCF_964213995.1 Mustelus asterias
TGTGAGTGCCCCCGGTGTGTGTGTGTGTGTGTGTGTGCCCCCGGTGTGTGTGTGTGTGTGTGTGCCCCCGGTGTGTGTGTGTGTGAGTGCCCCCGGTGTGTGTGTGTGTGTGCCCCCGGTGTGTGTGTGTGTGTGTGTGCCCCCGGTGTGTGTGTGTGTGTGTGCCCCCGGTGTGTGGGTGTGTGTGTGTGCCCCTGGTGTGTGTGTGGCCCCCGGTGTGTGTGTGTGTGTGTGTGTGTGTGCCCCCGGTGTGTGTGTGTGTGTGTGTCTGCCCCCGGTGTGTGTGTGAGTGCCCCCGGTGTGTGTGTGTGTGTGTGTGTGCCCCCGGTGTGTGTGTGAGTGCCCCCGGTGTGTGTGTGTGTGTGTGTGCCCCCGGTGTGGGTGTGTGTGTGAGTGCCCCCGGTGTGGGGTGTGTGTGTGCCCCCGGTGTGTGTGTGTGTGTGAGTGCCCCCGGTGTGTGTGTGTGTGTGAGTGCCCCCGGTGTGTGTGTGGTGTGTGTGCCCCGGTGTGTGTGTGTGTGTGTGCCCCTGGTGTGTGTGTGTGTGTGTGAGTGCCCCCGGTGTGTGTGTGTGTGTGTGTGCCCCCGGTGTGTGTGTGTGTGTGTGCCCCCGGTGTGTGTGTGTGTGTGTGTGCCCCCGGTGTGTGGTGTGTGTGTGCCCCCGGTGTGTGGGTGTGTGTGTGCCCCCGGTGTGTGGGTGTGTGTGTGCCCCCGGTGTGTGGGTGTGCCCCTGGTGTGTGTGTGTGCCCCCGGTGTGTGGGTGTGTGTGTGCCCCCGGTGTGTGGGTGTGGCCCCCGGTGTGTGTGTGTGTGTGTGCCCCCGGTGTGTGTGTGTGCCCCCGGTGTGTGGGTGTGTGGTGTGCCCCCGGTGTGGGTGGGTGCCCCTGGTGGTGCCCCCGGTGTGTGTGTGTGTCCCCTGTGTGTGGTGTGTGCCCCCGGTGTGGGTGTGTGTGTGTGCCCCCGGTGTGGGTGTGTGTGTGTGCCCCCGGTGTGTGTGTGTGCCCCTGGTGTGTGGGTGTGCCCCCGGTGTGTTGTGTGTGTGTGCCCCCGGTGTGGGTGTGTGGGTGTGTGCCCCCGGTGTGTGTGTGTGCCCCTGGTGTGTGGGTGTGCCCCCGGTGTGGGTGTGTGGGTGTGCCCCCGGTGTGGGTGTGTGTGTGTGCCCCCGGTGTGGGTGTGTGCCCCTGGTGTGTGTGTGTGTGTGTGCCCCCGGTGTGTGTGTGTGCCCCTGGTGTGTGTGTGTGTGTGTGCCCCCGGTGTGTGTGTGTGCCCCTGGTGTGTGTGTGTGTGTGTGCCCCCGGTGTGTGTGTGTGCCCCTGGTGTGTGTGTGTGTGTGTGCCCCTGGTGTGTGTGTGTGTGTGTGCCCCCGGTGTGGGTGTGTGCCCCCGGTGTGTGGGTGTGTGTGTGTGTGTGTGGCCCCCGGTGTGTGTGTGTGTGTGTGTGCCCCCGGTGTGTGTGTGTGTGTGTGTGCCCCCGGTGTGTGTGTGTGTGTGTGTGCCCCCGGTGTGTGGGTGTGTGTGTGTGTGTGCCCCCGGTGTGTGGGTGTGTGTGTGTGCCCCCGGTGTGTGTGTGTGTGTGTGTGCCCCCGGTGTGTGGTGTGTGTGCCCCCGGTGTGTGTGTGTGTGTGTGCCCCCGGTGTGTGTGTGTGTGTGTGTGCCCCCGGTGTGTGTGTGTGTGTGTGTGCCCCCGGTGTGTGGGTGTGTGTGTGTGTGTGCCCCCGGTGTGTGGGTGTGTGTGTGCCCCCGGTGTGTGTGTGTGTGTGTGTGCCCCCGGTGTGTGGGTGTGTGTGCCCCCGGTGTGTGTGTGTGTGTGTGCCCCCGGTGTGTGGGTGTGTGTGTGCCCCCGGTGTGTGTGTGTGTGTGTGCCCCCGGTGTGTGTGTGTGTGTGTGTGCCCCCGGTGTGTGTGTGTGTGTGTGTGCCCCCGGTGTGTGTGTGTGTGTGCCCCCGGTGTGTGTGTGTGTGTGTGTGTGCCCCCGGTGTGTGGGGGTGTGTGTGTGTGCCCCCGGTGTGTGTGTGTGGTGTGTGTGCCCCCGGTGTGTGGTGTGTGTGTGTGCCCCCGGTGTGTGTGTGTGTGTGTGTGCCCCCGGTGTGTGGGTGTGTGTGTGTGCCCCCGGTGTGTGTGTGTGTGTGTGTGGGTGCCCCCGGTGTGTGTGTGTTGTGTGTGTGTGCCCCCGGTGTGTGTGTGTGTGTGTGTGCCCCCGGTGTGTGTGTGTGTGTGTGCCCCCGGTGTGTGTGTGTGTGTGTGCCCCGGTGTGTGTGTGTGTGTGCCCCCGGTGTGTGTGTGTGTGTGTGCCCCCGGTGTGTGTGTGTGCCCCCGGTGTGTGTGTGTGTGTGTGTGCCCCGGTGTGTGTGTGTGTTGTGGTGTGTGTGTGTGCCCCCGGTGTGTGTGTGTGTGTGTGCCCCCGGTGTGTGTGTGTGTGTGTGGGTGTGCCCCCCGGTGTGTGTGTGTGTGTGCCCCCGGTGTGTGTGTGTGCCCCCGGTGTGTGTGTGTGCCCCCGGTGTGTGTGTGTGTGTGTGTCCCCGGTGTGTGTGTGTGTGTGCCCCCGGTGTGTGTGTGTGGTGTGTGTGCCCCCGGTGTGTGTGTGTGTGTGCCCCCGGTGTGTGTGTGTGTGTGTGCCCCCGGTGTGTGTGTGTGTGTGTGTGCCTTCCCGGTGTGTGTGTGTGTGTGTGTGTGTGTGTGCCCCCGGTGTGTGTGTGTGTGGTGCCACCCCGGTGTGTGTGTGTGTGTGTGTGTGTGTGTGTGTGTGTGCCCCCGGTGTGTGTGTGTGTGTGCGGTGTGTGTGTGCGTGTGTGTGTGTGCCCCCGGTGGTGTGTGTGTGTGCCCCCGGTGGTGTGTGTGTGCCCCCGGTGTGTGTGTGTGTGTGTGCCCCCGGTGTGTGTGGTGTGTGTGCCCCCGGTGTGTGTGTGTGTGTGTGCCCCCGGTGTGTGTGTGTGTGTGTGCCCCCGGTGTGTGTGTGTGTGTGTGCCCCCGGTGTGTGTGTGTGTGTGTGTGTGTGCCCCCGGTGTGTGTGTGTGTGTGTGTGCCCCCGGTGTGTGTGTGTGTGTGTTGCCCCGGTGTGTGTGTGTGGTGCCCCGGTGTGTGTGTGTGTGTGTGTGCCCCCGGTGTGTGTGTGTGTGCCCCCGGTGTGTGTGTGTGTGTGTGCCCCCGGTGTGTGTGTGTGCCCCCGGGCGTGTGTGTGCTGCCCCGGTGTGTGTGTGTGTGTGTGCCCCGGTGTGTGTGTGTGTGTGCCCCCGGTGTGTGTGTGTGTGTGTGCCCCCGGTGTGTGTGGTGTGTGTGCCCCCGGTGTGTGTGTGTGTGTGTGCCCCCGGTGTGTGTGTGTGTGTGTGCCCCTGGTGTGTGTGTGTGTGTGCCCCGGTGTGTGTGTGTGCCCCCGGTGTGTGTGGTGTGTGTGCCCCCGGTGTGTGGTGTGTGTGTGCCCCCGGTGTGTGTGTGTGTGTGTGCCCCCGGTGTGTGTGTGTGCCCCGTGTGTGCTGCCCCGGTGTGTGTGTGTGTGTGTGCCCCCGGTGTGTGTGTGTGTGTGCCCCCGGTGTGTGTGTGTGTGTGTGCCCCTGGTGTGTGTGTGTGTGTGTGCCCCGGTGTGGTGGTGTTGTGTGCCCCGGTGTGTGTGTGTGTGTGCCCCCGGTGTGTGTGGTGTGTGTGCCCCCGTGTTGTGGGTGTGTGTGTGCCCCCGGTGTGTGTGTGTGTGTGTGCCCCTGGTGTGTGTGTGTGTGTGTGCCCCCTGGTGTGTGTGTGTGTGTGTGCCCCCCGGTGTGTGTGTGTGCCCCCGGTGTGTGTGTGTG
>NC_135821.1:18427521-18430021 GCF_964213995.1 Mustelus asterias
CCCCCGGTGTGTGTGTGTGTGTGTGTGCCCCCGGTGTGTGTGTGTGTGTGCCCCCCGGTGTGTGTGTGTGTGTGTGCCCCCGGTGTGTGTGTGTGTGTGCGTGTGTGTGTGTGTGTGCCCCCGGTGTGTGTGTGTGTGTGCCCCGGTGTGTGTGTGTGTGTGTGCCCCCGGTGTGTGTGTGTGTGTGTGTGCCCCCGGTGTGTGTGTGTGTGTGTGTGTGCCCCCGGTGTGTGTGTGTGTGTGTGCCCCCGGTGTGTGTGTGTGTGCCCCCGGTGTGTGTGTGTGTGTGTGTGCCCCCGGTGTGTGTGTGTGTGTGTGCCCCCGGTGTGTGTGTGTGTGTGTGTGCACCCGGTGTGTGTGTGTGTGTGTGTGTGCCCCCGGTGTGTGTGTGTTGTGTGTGCCCCCGGTGTGTGTGTGTGTGTGTGCCCCCGGTGTGTGTGTGTGTGTGTGTGTGCCCCCGGTGTGTGTGTGTGTGTGTGCCCCCGGTGTGTGTGTGTGTGTGTGCCCCCGGTGTGGTGTGTGTGTGTGCCCCCGGTGTGTGTGTGTGTGTGTGTGTGCCCCCGTGTGTGTTGTGTGTGTGTGTGTGTGCCCCCGGTGTGTGTGTGTGTGTGTGTGCCCCCGGTGTGTGTGTGTGTGTGTGTGTGCCCCCGGTGTGTGTGTGTGTGTGTGCCCCCGGTGTGTGTGTGTGTGTGTGCCCCCGGTGTGTGTGTGTGTCCTCGTGTGTGTGTGTGTGTGTGCCCCCGGGTGTGTGTGTGTGTGTGTGCCCCCGGTGTGTGTGTGTGTGTGTGTGTGCCCCCGGTGTGTGTGTGTGTGTGTGTGCCCCCGGTGTGTGTGTGTGTGTGTGCCCCCGGTGTGTGTGTGTGTGTGTGCCCCCGGTGTGTGTGTGTGTGTGTGTGTGTGTGTGTGTGTGTGTGTGTGCCCCCGGTGTGTGTGTGTGTGTGTGTGTGTGCCCCCGGTGTGTGTGTGTGTGTGTGTGTGTGTGTGTGTGTGTGTGTGTGTGTGTGTGCCCCCGGTGTGTGTGTGTGTGTGTGTGCCCCCGGTGTGTGTGTGTGTGTGTGCCCCCGGTGTGTGTGTGTGTGTGTGGTGTGTGTGTGTGTGTGTGCCCCCGGTGTGTGTGTGTGTGTGTGTGTGTGTGTGTGTGTGTGTGCCCCCGGTGTGTGTGTGTGTGTGTGTGTGTGTGTGTGCCCCCGGTGTGTGTGTGTGTGTGCGCGTGTGTGTGTGTGTGTGTGTGCCCCCGGTGTGTGTGTGTGTGTGTGTGTGTGTGTGTGTGTGTGCCCCCGGTGTGTGTGTGTGTGTGTGTGTGTGTGTGTGTGCCCCCGGTGTGTGTGTGTGTGTGTGTGTGTGTGTGTGTGTGCCCCCGGTGTGTGTGTGTGTGTGTGTGTGTGTGTGCCCCCGGTGTGTGTGTGTGTGTGTGTGTGTGTGTGTGTGCCCCCGGTGTGTGTGTGTGTGTGTGCCCCCGGTGTGTGTGTGTGTGTGTGTGCCCCCGGTGTGTGTGTGTGTGTGCCCCCGGTGTGTGTGTGTGTGTGCCCCCGGTGTGTGTGTGTGTGTGTGTGCCCCCGGTGTGTGTGTGTGTGTGTGTGTGCCCCCGGTGTGTGTGTGTGTGTGTGCCCCCGGTGTGTGTGTGTGTGTGTGTGCCCCCGGTGTGTGTGTGTGTGTGTGCCCCGTGTGTGTGTGTGTGTGTGTGCCCCCGGTGTGTGTGTGTGTGTGTGTGTGCCCCCGGTGTGTGTGTGTGTGCCCCCGGTGTGTGTGTGTGTGTGTGTGTGTGTGTGCCCCCGGTGTGTGTGTGTGTGTGTGCCCCCTGTGTGTGTGTGTGTGTGTGCCCCCGGGTGTGTGTGTGTGTGCCCCCGGTGTGTGTGTGTGTGTGTGTGTGCCCCCGGTGTGTGTGTGTGTGCCCCCGGTGTGGGTGTGTGTGTGTGTGCCCCCGGTGTGTGTGTGTGTGTGTGCCCCCGGTGTGTGTGTGTGTGTGTGTGCCCCCGTGTGTGTGTGTGTGTGTGTGCCCCCGGTGTGTGTGTGTGTGTGTGCCCCCGGTGTGTGTGTGTGTGTGTGCCCCCGGTGTGTGTGTGTGTGTGTGCCCCCGGTGTGTGTGTGTGTGTGTGCCCCCGGTGTGTGTGTGTGTGTGTGCCCCCGGTGTGTGTGTGTGTGTGCCCCCGGTGTGTGTGTGTGTGTGTGCCCCCGGTGTGTGTGTGTGTGTGTGCCCCCGGTGTGTGTGTGTGTGTGTGTGCCCCCGGTGTGTGTGTGTGTGTGTGTGTGTGCCCCCGGTGTGTGTGTGTGTGTGTGCCCCCGGTGTGTGTGTGTGCCCCGTGTGTGTGTGTGTGTGTGCCCCCGGTGTGTGTGTGTGTGTGTGTGCCCCCGTGTGTGTGTGTGTGTGTGTGCCCCCGGTGTGTGTGTGTGTGTGTGTGCCCCCGGTGTGTGTGTGTGTGTGTGTGTGTGTGTGCCCCCGGTGTGTGTGTGTGTGTGTGTGTGCCCCCGGTGTGTGTGTGTGTGTGTGTGTGTGTGCCCC
>NC_135821.1:18435021-18532301 GCF_964213995.1 Mustelus asterias
GTGTGTGTGTGCCCCCGGTGTGTGTGTGTGTGTGCCCCCGGTGTGTGTGTGTGTGTGTGCCCCCGGTGTGTGTGTGTGTGTGTGTGTGCCCCCGGTGTGTGTGTGTGTGCCCCCGGTGTGTGTGTGTGTGTGTGTGTGCCCCCGGTGTGTGTGTGTGTGCCCCCGGTGTGTGTGTGTGTGTGTGCCCCCGGTGTGTGTGTGTGTGTGTGTGTGTGCCCCCGGTGTGGGTGTGTGTGTGGGTGTGTGTGCCCCCGGTGTGGGTGTGTGTGTGTGTGCCCCCGGTGTGTGTGTGTGTGTGTGTGTGTGTGCCCCCGGTGTGTGTGTGGGTGTGTGTGTGTGTGCCCCCGGTGTGTGTGTGTGTGTGTGTGTGCCCCCGGTGTGTGTGTGTGTGTGTGTGCCCCCGGTGTGTGTGTGTGTGTGTGCCCCCGGTGTGTGTGTGTGTGTGTGCCCCCGGTGTGTGTGTGTGTGTGTGCCCCCGGTGTGTGTGTGTGTGTGTGCCCCCGGTGTGTGTGTGTGTGTGTGCCCCCGGTGTGTGTGTGTGTGTGTGCCCCCGTGTGTGTGTGTGTGTGTGTGCCCCCGGTGTGTGTGTGTGTGTGTGCCCCCGGTGTGTGTGTGTGTGTGTGTGTGTGCCCCCGGTGTGTGTGTGTGTGTGTGTGTGCCCCCGGTGTGTGTGTGTGTGTGTGTGTGTGCCCCCGGTGTGTGTGTGTGTGTGTGTGCCCCCGGTGTGTGTGTGTGTGTGTGCCCCCGGTGTGTGTGTGTGTGTGTGCCCCCGTGTGTGTGTGTGTGTGTGTGTGTGTGCCCCCGGTGTGTGTGTGTGTGTGTGTGTGTGCCCCCGGGTGTGTGTGTGTGTGTGTGCCCCCGGTGTGGGTGTGTGTGTGTGCCCCCGGTGTGTGTGTGTGTGCCCCCGGTGTGTGTGTGTGTGTGCCCCCGGTGTGTGTGTGTGTGTGCCCCCGGTGTGTGTGTGTGTGTGCCCCCGGTGTGTGTGTGTGTGTGCCCCCGGTGTGTGTGTGTGCCCCCGGTGTGTGTGTGTGCCCCCGTGTGTGTGTGTGTGCCCCCGGGTGTGTGTGTGTGTGTGTGTGCCCCCGGTGTGTGTGTGTGTGTGAGTGCCCCCGGTGTGTGTGTGTGTGTGTGCCCCCGGTGTGGGTGTGTGTGTGTGAGTGCCCCCGGTGTGTGTGTGTGTGTGAGTGCCCCCGGTGTGTGTGTGTGAGTGTGCCCCCGGTGTGGGTGTGTGTGTGTGAGTGCCCCCGGTGTGTGTGTGTGTGTGAGTGCCCCCGGTGTGTGTGTGTGTGTGAGTGCCCCCGGTGTGTGTGTGTGTGTGTGTGCCCCCGGTGTGTGTGTGTGTGTGTGCCCCCGGTGTGTGTGTGTGTGTGCCCCCGGTGTGTGTGTGTGCCCCCGGTGTGTGTGTGTGTGTGCCCCCGGTGTGTGTGTGTGTGTGTGCCCCCGGTGTGTGTGTGTGTGTGCCCCCGGTGTGTGTGTGTGTGTGTGCCCCCGGTGTGTGTGTGTGCCCCCGGTGTGGGTGTGTGTGTGTGTGCCCCCGGTGTGTGTGTGTGTGTGCCCCCGGTGTGTGTGTGTGCCCCCGGTGTGGGTGTGTGTGTGTGTGCCCCCGGTGTGTGTGTGTGTGTGCCCCCGGTGTGTGTGTGTGTGTGAGTGCCCCCGGTGTGTGTGTGTGTGTGCCCCCGGTGTGTGTGTGTGTGTGAGTGCCCCCGGTGTGTGTGTGTGTGTGAGTGCCCCCGGTGTGTGTGTGTGTGTGAGTGCCCCCGGTGTGTGTGTGTGTGTGAGTGCCCCCGGTGTGTGTGTGTGTGTGTGTGCCCCCGGTGTGTGTGTGTGTGTGTGCCCCCGGTGTGTGTGTGTGCCCCCGGTGTGTGTGTGTGTGTGCCCCCGGTGTGTGTGTGTGCCCCGGTGTGTGTGTGTGTGTGTGCCCCCGGTGTGTGTGTGTGTGTGCCCCCGGTGTGTGTGTGTGTGTGAGTGCCCCCGGTGTGTGTGTGTGTGTGTGTGCCCCCGGTGTGTGTGTGTGGGTGTGCCCCCGGTGTGTGTGTGTGTGTGCCCCCGGTGTGTGTGTGTGCCCCCGGTGTGTGTGTGTGCCCCCGGTGTGTGTGTGTGCCCCCGGTGTGTGTGTGTGCCCCCGGTGTGTGTGTGTGTGTGTGTGTGCCCCCGGTGTGTGTGTGTGCCCCCGGTGTGTGTGTGTGTGTGTGTGTGCCCCCGGTGTGTGTGTGTGTGTGTGTGTGTGCCCCCGGTGTGTGTGTGGGTGTGTGTGTGTGTGTGTGCCCCCGGTGTGTGTGTGTGTGTGTGCCCCCGGTGTGTGTGTGTGCCCAGTGGGGAACATTGCGGCAGTGGACTCTCAGCTGCTGGAGTTCAGGCTCTCTCAGTTACCAGTGAACTCTGAACTCTATCCCAGTGACAAAGGGGGTGGGGTGGATTAGCACTCAGGCTGCTGTCTCACTGCTTTGGAACTCTGGAATGAGGGATACCATCTCGGAGCCAAAGGAAACTCATCGTGGGGCTGTCTGCAGGGCCTCGGAAGGAGGAAACATGTAAATGTGCTGTGTCCAAGTGGCAGGGAGAGAGAGCAGCTGAGGCAGGCGCCTCTGTCCCCGGCTCCAAGCATGGTGAGTGAGAGCAGTCTGTTCAGACAGTGCGAATACCCTCTCTCTGCTTCAACTTTACTCAGAGTCCCGCATTCGGCAGGAGCTGTGGGGAATTTATTCATGGGAACGTCCCCTCTTTGTTTTTAAATCCCAAACAAGTACATTGGAGGATTGTGGTTTTATAATGGGAGTTATACATGGAGAAGTGTTTGCTCGCTCTCTCACACCCTCTCTCTCATTCCCACCTCTCTCTCTCTTTCTCACCCACTCTCTCTCTCTCACACCCTCTCTCTCTTTCTCACCCACTCTCTCTCTCTCTCTCACCCTCTCTCTCTCTTACTCACCCTCTCTCTCATTCCCACCTCTCTCTCTCTTTCTCACCTACTCTCTCTCTCTCACACCCCTTCTCTCTCTCACCCTCTCTCTCTCTTTTCACCCTCTCTCTCTCTTTCTCACCCTCTCTCTTCTCTTTCACACCCTCTCTCTCTCTTTCTCACCCTCTCTCTCTTTCACACCCTCTCTCTCTCTTACTCACCCTCTCTCTCATTCCCACCTCTCTCTCTCTTTCTCACCCACTCTCTCTCTCTCTCACACCCTCTCTCTCTCTTACTCACCCTCTCTCTCATTCCCACCTTTCTCTCTCTTTCTCACCCACTCTCTCTCTCACACACCCCTTCTCTCTCTCACCCTCTCTCTCTCTTTCTCACCCTCTCTCTCTCTTTCTCACCCTCTCCCTCTCTCTCGTTCTCACCCTCTCTCTCTTCCTCATCCTCTCTCTCTCTCTTTCACACCCTCTCTCTCTCTTTCACACCCTCTCTCTCTCTTTCTCACCCTCTCTCTCTTTCTCACCCTCTCTCTCTTTCTCACACCCTCTCTCCCTCTTTCACACCCTCTCTCTCTCTTTCTCACCCTCTCTCTCTTTCACACCCTCTCTCTCTCTTTCGCACCCTCTCTCTTTCACACCCTCTCTCTCTCTTTCTCACCCTCTCTCACCCTCTCTCTCTCTTACTCACCCTCTCTCAAACCCCCCCTCTCTCTCTCTCAACCCCCCTCTCTCTTACCCCCTCTCTCTTACCCCCCTCTCTCACCCCCTCTCTCTTACCCCCTCTCTCTTACCCCCCTCTCTCTTACCCCCCTCTCTCTTACCCCCCTCTCTCTTACCCCCCTCTCCCTTACCCCCCCTCCCTTACCCCCCTCTCCCTTACCCCCCTCTCCCTTACCCCCCTCTCCCTTACCCCCCTCTCCCTTACCCCCCTCTCCCTTACCCCCGTCTCCCTTACCCCCCTCTCCCTTACCCCCCTCTCCCTTACCCCCCTCTCCCTTACCCCCCTCTCCCTTACCCCCCTCTCCCTTACCCCCCTCTCCCTGACCCCCTCTCCCTGACCCCCTCTCCCTGACCCCCCTCTCCCTGACCCCCCTCTCCCTGACCCCCCTCTCCCTGACCCCCCTCTCCCTGACCCCCCTCTCCCTGACCCCCCTCTCCCTGACCCCCCTCTCCCTGACCCCCCTCTCCCTGACCCCCCTCTCCCTGACCCCCCTCTCCCTGACCCCCCTCTCCCTGACCCCCCTCTCCCTGACCCCCATCTCCCTGACCCCCCCTCTCCCTGACCCCCATCTCCCTGACCCCCCTCTCCCTGACCCCCCTCTCCCTGACCCCCCTCTCCCTGACCCCCCTCTCCCTGACCCCCCTCTCCCTGACCCCCCTCTCCCTGACCCCCCTCTCCCTGACCCCCCTCTTCCTGACCCCCCTCTCCCTGACCCCCCTCTCCCTGACGCCCCTCTCCCTTACCCCCCTCTCCCTTACCCCCCTCTCCCTTACCCCCTCTTCCTTACCCCCTCTCCCTTACCCCTCTCTCTCTTACCCCCTCTCTCTTACCCCCCTCTCTCTTACCCCTCCTCTCTCTTACCCCCCTCTCTCTTACGCCCCCTCTCTCTTACCCCCCACTCTCTTACCCACTCTCTCTTACCCCCTCTCTCTTACCCCCCTCTCTCTTATCCCTCTCTCTCTTACCCCCCTCTCTCTTACCCCCCTCTCTCTTACCCCCCACTCTCTTACCCCCCACTCTCTTATCCCCCACTCTCTTATCCCCCACTCTCTTACCCCCCACTCTCTTACCCCCCACTCTCTTACCCCCCACTCTCTTACCCCCTCTCTCTTACCCCCTCTCTCTTACCCCCTCTCTCTTACCCCCCTCTCTCTTACCCCCCTCTCTCTTACCCCCCCTCTCTCTTACCCCCCCTCTCTCTTACCCCCCTCTCTCTCAGCCCCCTCTCTCTCACACCTCCCCTCTCTCACACCTCCTCTCTCTCTCTCGCACCTCCCCTCTCTCTCTCGCACCTCCCCTCTCTCTCTCGCACCTCCCCTCTCTCTCTCGCACCTCCCCTCTCTCTCTCGCACCTCCCCTCTCTCCCTCGCACCCCCCTCGCTCCCTCGCACCCCCCTCGCTCCCTCGCACCCCCCTCGCTCCCTCGCACCCCCCTCGCTCCCTCGCACCCCCCTCGCTCCCTCGCACCCCCCTCGCTCCCTCGCACCCCCCTCGCTCCCTCGCACCCCCTCGCTCCCTCGCACCCCCCTCGCTCCCTCGCACCCCCCTCGCTCCCTCGCACCCCCCTCGCTCCCTCGCACCCCCCTCGCTCCCTCGCACCCCCCTCGCTCCCTCGCACCCCCCTCGCTCCCTCGCACCCCCCTTCGCTCCCTCGCACCCCCCTTCGCTCCCTCACACCCCCCTCGCTCCCTCGCACCCCCCTCGCGCCCTCGCACCCCCCTCGCTCCCTCGCACCCCCCTTCGCTCCCTCGCACCCCCCTTCGCTCCCTCGCACCCCCCTCGCTCCCTCGCACCCCCCTCGCGCCCCCCTCGCTCCCTCGCACCCCCCTCGCTCCCTCGCACCACCCTCCCTCCCTCGCACCACCCTCCCTCCCTCGCACCACCCTCCCTCCCTCGCACCCCCCTCCCTCCCTCACACCCCCTCCCTCCCTGAGCCCCAAAGAAAACATTGCTTGATTGACAGCTCTCTGATCTCTGGTGTTAATTTACGTAAGGTTAAGAGTTTGTGGTTTTTGTTGGATACTTTAGCGCGCCTCTAGTGGTAGTTATTGTCAGTGTAGACTCGATGGGCTGAAGGGCCTTCTCTGTATGATTGACGTTTCTATTGCCTTTTGGTGAAATGATCTTTTTTAAGTAGTCACAGAGTCCTACAGTACAGAGAAGGCCCTTCAGCCCATCGAGTCTACACTGACAATAACTACCACTAGAGGCGCGCTGATCCCATTTTCCTGCACTTGTTCCATATCCTTGAATATTATGATATGAACATTATGATTGACATACTTTTTTGAAAAGGTTTTTTTTTACACATCCCACAGTCACTATAGGGTTAATCGGTTCTATGTGATGTATCGTGGATGGCAACGTAGTGTACGGCATTGGACCATGGGGATGGGTGGAGGTGCAGAGAGCTTGGCATAGGGGACATGAAGAGGACCTCGGGCATACTCGGGTTTAACAATTCCCCTGTGGGTCCAGGAACAACAAGGCACTAAAACTCTGGCCCGACCTCATGCAAACTGTGGAGAACAGGAGCAACCAATCTCGGCAATGGAGCCAGCCCGGGACCCGGTGACAGGAACCGGCCCACACCCTTTAACAGCACTCCGGAAACTCTCTCAGCCTGGTCAGGAATCGCGGAACCGGAAGCTACCCGCCGTTTTTAATGGGCTCCCGAGACATCCCGACTGGGTGAAAATTCGATCCCTACTTTCTGATCTCAGGCTTGTAGCCGGATTTCCATTCTGCCGCATGTTCCCTGTCTCCACATGTACATCAAGGTGCAGGAAAATGGGATTAGCGCGCCTCTAGTAGTAGTTATTGTCGGTGTAGATGCGATGGGCTGAAGGGCCTTCTCTGTGTGACTCTGTGACTACTCTTTTTTTAAAAAAAAAGTCATTTCACCAAAAGGCAATACTCAGGAGTTTCCCATGCAGTCGGTATTTGTGAATGTAGCCCAGTCCATCACGCAAACCAGCCTCCTATTCATTGACTCCTTCTACACTTCCCGCTGCCTTGGAAAAGCAGCCAGCATAATCAAGGACCCCACACACCCCGGACATTCTCTCTTCCACCTTCTTCCGTCGGGAAAAAGATACAAAAGTGTGAGATCATGTACCAACCAACTCAAGAACAGCTTCTTCCCTGCTGCTGTCAGACTTTTGAATGGACCGACCTTGCATTTCTCTACACCTTAGCTGTGACTGTAACACTACATTCTGCACTCTCTCCTTTCCTTCTCTGTGAACGGTATGCTTTGTCTGTATAGTCCGCAAGAAACAATACTTTTCACTGTATCCCAATACATGTGACAACAATAAATCAAAGCAAATCAAAATTTTGAAATCCAAATATATTACATCAATATTACCCTTTATCTATCCTCTCTGTAACTTCTGCAGAGAATTCAATATGGCTACTTAGGGAGTGTTTGGTAAAAAACATACTTGAGCTGTTTTCCTTTTTGATTTGATTTATTATTGTCACATATATTGGGATACAGCAAAGCTGCAGTGAATTGCGCTATACAGACAGAGCATACCATTCATAGAGAAGGAAAGGAGAGAGTGCAGAATGTAGTGTTACAGACATAGCTGGGGTGTAGAGAAAGATCAACTTAGTATAAGGTAGGTCCATCTTTGTAGTTTCTTGCGGTCTTGGTCAGAGCAGGAGCCATACCAAGCTGTGCTAGAACCAGAAAGAGACCTCTTACACCTTTCAGTAAAGATCCCATTATCTCTCCAACCATCGACATTAACCTAACCAACCTGTAATCTCCAAATTTAATTCATGCCCCATTTTAAATACCAGAGCACGTTCGCCAACCTGCCAGTATGCTCACTCTCTTTTTCTATCATAGAATCCCTGCAGTGCAGAAGGAGGCCATTCAGCCCATCGAGTCTGTACCGACCACGATCCCAGCTAGACCCTATTCCCATAACTCCACATATTTAGCCCGCTAGTCCCCCTGACACTAAGGGGCAATTTAGCATGGCCAATCGACCCAACGTTCATTTTTCTAATGAGCCTTTTGGTATGTGCGTGTTAGTCCCGTTGGGATCTCGCCCCAATCCTGTGCAGATACAATCCACCCCAGACAGGGATTTTACCTTCAAAGGTGTGCAAGTTAGGTTGATTGGCCATGCGAAAAGTGTCCCGGGATTAGCAGGGTAACTACCTGGGGTTATGGGGATACTGCCTGGGTGGGATTGTGGCTGGTGCAGACTCGATGGGCCGAATGGCACTGTGGGGATTCTATGGTTTCTATCTCTCCCCTTCCTCTCTGTCATTGTCTCTCCTCTGAATGTCAGCCTCACGGGTAAATACCAAGGCAAACTAATTAAAATGCTATCAGTCAGCCTATTGTGTATAACCTTTAATGACCTTAATCTTTAACCTGACTTTTCACAAGCTATCGATGTGTCTTCAGAGCTTTGCTTTGTATTTCTTGATACTTTAACTTTATAGTTTCTTTTTGTCTCACTAATTTGTATTTTTAAAACTTCTTTCCTGACCTTTATTGTGAGCTCAGTTGACTAAATACCGAGAGTGTGTTCCACAATCCTACCAGACCCTCCCCTGTAGTTCCAATCACCCCCTCTCCCTCTGCCCCATCACCCTCCTCACTCCTTCCCCCTCCATCCCCTCCCTCCTTCCCCTTTCCCCTCTCCCTCTCTCTTCCCCCCTCTCTCCTTACACTTCCATCTCCACTTCATCCACCTACCCCCTCCCTCCATCCCCCCGCTCCCTTCTGCCTCCCCCTCAACCCTCCACCTCCTTCTGCCTACCCCTTCACCTCCAAACCGCTCTCCGTCCATCCTCCTCTCTCCCTTCCAGGTCATCTCCTCCACTTCTCCTTCCATCTCCCCTCTCCCTCCACTCCACTCTATTGCCCCATACTCCTCCCCCCTCCATCCTTCCCCTCTCCCTCTCTCACATTCCTTCCCCTTCCATTTCTCCTTCACCCACCTACCCTTCTCCCTCCATCCCTGTCTCCCTTCTCTCTCCCTCACAACCCGCCCTCTCCACTTCCTCCTCCTCCTCCTCACCCCTGACCCTCCAGCTCCCTCCTGCTCTTTATTCCACCCCATCACCCCCTTTTCCCCCCTCATTCCTTGTGGTTCAATTCCCGTATCAGCTGGAGACCTGCCCCTGACCGTGCTCCCCAGGTTTGTGGAGTGGTCCTCCTCAAGATAAAGGTGACCACGTGTCCGTCTCTAGTGGAGAGAGAAGCCAGTGGTCACTTCTGGATGATGCCTAATTCTCCTCATTTGCCAACCAAATGTATTCCCTCTTGTCTTGCTCACTTTGTTGCCTTTATATTTAGTATTCTGCATATTTCTTTAGTCACCTATTGCTGCGTATTTTATTCTTGTCTTTCAGTGAGAGATGATTCTTCAGGTTTCTATTGGGATATTTTCCACTGTGATTCTGTTTTATCATCGGTAATTTTCCTGAATTCCATCATCACTCCCATTAAAATCCATTTTTCCTACATATTACTTTGGGTGGGATTTTCCAGCCCCTTGTCGCCAGTGGGATTTTCCGGCCCCTTGTCGCCAGTGGGATCTTCCAGCCCCTGGTGCCAGTGGGATTCTCCAGACCTTGTCGCCAGTGGGTTCTTCCAGCCCCTGTCGTCAGTGGGATCTTCCAGACCTTGTCGCCAGTGGGATCTTCCAGCCCCTGGTGCCAGTGGGATCTTCCAGCCCCTGGTGCCAGTGGGATCTTCCAGCCCCTGGCGCCAGTGGGATTTTCCAGACCTTGTCGCCAGTGGGATTTTCCAGACCTTGCCGCCAGTGGGATCTTCCAGCCCCTGGTGCCAGTGGGATTTTCCAGACCTTGTCGCCAGTGGGATCTTCCGGCCCCTGGTGCCAGTGGGATTTTCTGGCCCCTTGTCGCCAGTGGGATTTTCCAGTCCGGTTAAAGGTGACCCAATCGGCAAGCCACGCAAAACCTCCCCATAAATCTCAGCAGGACTGGAAGATCCCACCACAGCCAATGGTGGGCTGCCTCTGCTGCCGGTAAACCTCCCTGGGGGGAGCAGAAAATGCTGGCTTTTGTCTTTATTTCCCCCCCCCCGCCCCCATAATCTTTAACTTAAGCCTCATTTCATTGTGATTCGATTGAGTGACTTCAGGCCTCCAAATTGCCCCCGCCCACCGATATACTTTAATAACTAAAAAAAATTAGTATTTAATGGAAAAAAATAAAAGCAAAATTCTGCAGATGCTGGAAATCTGAAATAAAAACATAAGTGCTCATAGAAACCCTACAGTGCGGAAGGAGGCCATTCGGCCCATCGAGTCTGCACCGACCACATTACCCACCCAGGCCCTACCCCCACATATTTACCCGCTAATCCCTCCAACCTACGCATCCCAGGACTCTAAGGGGCAATTTTTAACCTGGCCAATCAACCTAACCCGCACATTTTTGGACTGTGGGAGGAAACCGGAGCACCCGGAGGAAACCCATGCAGACACGAGGAGAATGTGCAAACTCCACACAGACAGTGACCCGAGCCGGGAATCGAACCCGGGACCCTGGAGCTGTGAAGCAGCAGTGCTAACCACTGTGCTACTGTGCTGCCCCTGGATGACAAGGAGAATTATCTTGTCAATGTCTGGTGCCAAGTGTGAGGTAATGCATTTTGGAAGATCCAATGCATGTAGGAATTATACAGTAAATGATAGAACCTTCAGGAGTATTGACAGGCAGCAAGATCTGGGCGTACATGTCCACCAGTCACTGAAAGTGGCAACGCAGGTGGATAAGGTAGTCGAGAAGGTATACGGGATGCTTGCCTTCATCGGTCGGGGCATTGAGTATAAAAATTGGCAGTTGTACAGAACCTTAGTTAGGCCTCATTTGGAATATTGTGTACAATTCTGGTCGCCACACTGCCAGAAGGATGTGGATGTTTTGGAGAGGGTACAGAAGAGGTTTACCAGGATGTTGCCTGGTCTGGAGGGTATTAGCTATGAGGAGAGGTTGGATAAACTTGGTTTGTTCTCACTGGAACGACGGAGGTTGAGGGGTGACCTGATAGAGGTTTACAAGATTATGAGAGGCATGGACAGAGTGGATAGTCAGATGATCTTTCCTAGGGTAGAAAAGTCAAGTACTAGGGGGCATAGGTTTAAGGTGCGTGGGGAAAAGTTTAGAGGAGATGTGTGAGGCAAGTTTTTTACACAGAGGGTGGTGAATGTCTGGAACGCGCTGCCCGGGGAGGTGGTGGGAGCAGGTATGATAGTGGCATTTAAGGGGCAACTAGACAAATACATGAATAGGATGGGAATGGAAGGATACGGACTCTGTAAGTGCATACGGTTTTCGTTTAGGCAGGTATCATGATCGGCGCGGGCTTGGAGGGCCGAAGGGCCTGCTCCTGTGCTGTACTGTTCTTTGTTCTTTAACTCGTAGACAACTGTGACCGGTTGGCTAGCCTACATGTGGCTGGTCGTTGCTCTAATGCACAATCTCTTGACATTTTCTACCTGTTTTCTTGTTTTCCATTTCTTCCCCTCCCCCACCCCCACCGGAATGTGACTCACACGAGAGGGGCGGGCCTGCCCCCTTCCCTGAGGCAAGAATTCCTGAGATTGGCCAATCCTCAGCGGAAATATCTCGGAGTTGGGATTAGACGTCATGTGTTTTCATTTCACATTTCGCACATCGCATCTGACAAGCGCATGAGAAAAACCCTTGCTGCTAACAAGCACATCCAACCCACTGAGTGTATAATCCTGCCTGACCCCCACAGGGATCGTGTGAGGGGAAAGAGCACTTTTGATTTGATTTATTATTGTCACGTGTATTAGTATACAGTGAAAAGTATTGTTTCTCGCACGCTATACAGACCGTTCATAGAGAAGGAAAGGAGAGAGCGCAGAATGTAGTGTTACAGTCATAGCTAGGGTGTAGAGAAAGATCAACTTAATGCAAGGTAGGTCCATTCAAAAGTCTGACGGCAGCAGGGAAGAAGCTGTTCTTGAGTCGGTTGGTACGTGACCTCAGATTTTTGTATCTTTTTCCCGACGGAAGAAGGTGGAAGAGAGAATGTCCGGGGTACCTGGGGTCTTTGATTATGCTGGCTGCTCTGCCAAGGCGGTGGGAAGTGCAGACAGAGTCAATGGACTTTAACCCTTTATATCGAAAGGGGAATGTGTGTCTCTCTGCAGGCTTGCTGGCGAAGACCAGCTGCAGGGGGACATGAACAGGAGGAGGCCATTCAGCCCCTCAAGCCTCTTTCCCCTTTTGATTAGTTCATGACTACTGTGTACACTAACTCCTTCATTGTCTAATGGCCTAGTGGTATTATCACTAGACTATTAATCCAGAAACTCAGCTAATGTTCTGGGGACCCGGGTTCGAATCCCGACACGGCAGATCTTGGAATTTGAATACAATAAAAAATATCTGGGATTAAGAATCTACTGATGACCGTGAAACCATTGTCGGAAAAACCCATCTGGTTCACTAATGTCCCTTTTGGGAAGGAAATCTGCCGTCCTTACCCGGTCTGGCCTACATGTGACTCCAGAGCCACAGCAATGTTGTTGACTCTCAACTGCCCTCTGGAATGGCCGAGCGAGACACTCAGTTGAAGGGCAACTAGGGATGGGCAATAAATGCCGGCCCAGCCAGCGATGCCCATGTCCCACAAATGAAAAAAAATACTCTTACCCAATAAATAGCTATCCACCTTGCACAATGTGTTTGATTTGATGGGATATGGGTGTGGCTGGCTAGGCCAGTATTTATTGCCCATCCCTAATTGCCCCTTGAGAAGGTGGTGGTGAGCTGCCTTCTTGAACCCACTGCAGCCCATGTGGTGTAGGTACACCCACAGTGCTGTTAGGGAGGAAGTTCCAGGATTTTGACCCAGCGACAGTGAAGGAACGGCTGATATATTTCCAAGTCAGGGAGGTGAGTGGCTTGGAGGGGAACTTGCAAGTGGTGGTGTTCCCAGGTATCTGCTGCTCTTGTCCTTCTAGATGGTGGAGGTCATGGGTTTGGAGGGTGCTGTTGAAGGAGCCTTGGTGAGTTCATAGAATCATAGAAACCCTACAGTGCAGAAGGAGGCCATTCGGCCCATCGAGTCTGCACCGACCACAATCCCACCCAGGCCCTACCCCCACATATTTACCCGCTAATCCCTCTAACTACGCATCTCAGGGACAATTTTTAACCTGGCCAATCAACCTAACCCGCACATCTTTGGACTGCCCCCTTCCCTGAGGCAAGAATTCCTGAGATTGGCCAATCCTCAGCAGAAATATCCCGGAGTTGGGATTAGACGCCATGTGTTTTCATTTCTTAGACCCGCACATCGCATCTGACAAGCACATGAGAAAAACCCTGAGTTGCTGCAGTGTGTCTTGTAGACGGTACACACTGCTGAAGTTTTAAGTTTATTTATTAGTGTCACATGTAGGCTTGCATTAACACTGCAATGAAGTTACTGTGAAAATCTCCTAGTCGCCACATTCCGGCGCCTGTTCGGGTACACTGAGGGAGAATTTAGCACGGCCAGTGCACCCTAACCAGCACGTCTTTCGGACTGTGGGAGGAAACCGGAGCACCCGGAGGAAACCCACGCAGACACGGGAGGCGGGATTTTGTGGCCTTGCTCAAGTGAGACCGGAAATTAGCGCCCGCGGTCAACGGACATCTCCGTGGTCCGCCCCTGGCCCACTTAGATTCCGTGGCGGGCAAAGCTGTAGAATTCCAGCGAGGGAGAACATGCAGACTCCGCACAGACAATGACCCACGCCAGAAATTGAACCCTGGCACTGTGAGGCAGCAGTGCTAGCCACCATGCCACCCAGTGCTGCCGCTTTGTTTTGGTGGTGGAGGGAATGGATGTTTGTGGATGTGGTGCCAATTAAGCGGGGCTGCTTTGTCCTGGATGGCGTCAAGCTCCTTGAGTGTTGTTGGAGCTGCGCCCATCCAGGCAAGCGAGGAATATTCCACCACACTCCTGACTTGTGCCTTGTGGATGGCGGCCAGGCTTTGGGGTGTCAGGGGGAGTGAGTTACTCGCCGCAGGATTCCCAGCTTTCTGACCTCTTGTCGCCAGAGTATTTATCTGGCCCGCCCAGGTTCTGGTCCAATGTTTTATTGGATTAGAGGCAGGAGACGGGGCATTGGAACAAAGGGAATGAACTCTGATTGACAGGATGTGACAATGTTCCCCAGGGATCTGTACAAGCACGTCGCCCATAACCTGGGATGAAGGAATATTGAGTTCTACATCTATGCTTGTAGGACTCACTAATCTCGGGGAGCCAGTGAACTGTATCGCCGAAGACAGGAAGCTGAAGTGAGTCAGACAATTGGCAGACAAGAGTTCAGTGTGGTGAGATGTGAGGTCATCCACAAATCCAACAAAGGCAAATGGTTTCCAAATGAAAAAAGATTAGGAACTGTGAAGAAGCAAAGATTTAGGTATCCATGCACACCAATCACAGATGAACACAAGAGTATAACAAATAGGAACGGGAGAAGGCCAATTGTCCCTTCAAAGCCGTTCCCTCAGTCAATAAGATGATGACTGATCTTTTTACTCAATCCTTACACTCTTCCCCGCCCCCTTAATTCCAAAAATATCTATCAGTCTCTCTCATGAATCTCCTTCACAGCTGAGTATTTCTGTCTGAAGTAGAGAATTCCAAACGTCCGCCAAACGTTTGGTAGAAACCATTTCTTTCTATCTCAGTCCAAAATGGCTGATCCCATATTCTGTGTTGAGATTCGCGGGCCAGGGAAAGCATCTTCTCCACGTCGACCCTGTCCAGCCTCTTCAGAATTTTATGGGGGCGATCTTACCAAAAAAGATTCGAAGTCCCGAACGAGCGTGAAAACAGGAGGGTTTCAGATCCATTTTTCTGGCGAGGCCGCAATTCCAACCTTATGCCACTCCGTGCAAAATATCTTGCTAAATCTGTTTCCCGCCAGCAGGGGGAGAGGGCGGGGCCTAAGCTCGCCAGAAAGCCGGCAGCTGACAGCAGAGGGCGCAATCGCACATGCGCAGATTGCTCTGTTCTGTGCAGTAGCAGAGAGATCTGTCACTGATCCGTCCAGAGCGCACTGTCCCAAATGCCCGGCGTTAAGCAGGTGGTGAGTGAGGTGCCGCTGGGGATGAATGGGGGCTGCCTCTGCGATCGATCACCTCGAAGCCTGGCACGACGGTAACAATCTTCCCGAGGGTACAGTTAATGTCAAGGCTACATGAGGGCAAAATCATGTGATGTTCCCAAGATAACCTGGGACCAGCCGCTTCCCCCCCCCCTCCACCCCCCCCCCCAACCCCCGGCCAGGAGGACGGGAGATAGGATTCACCTGGCTCCTCTCAACCAGAAGTGACGACAGTTCCTATCTGGTCCAGATCAGCGTTCTTCCCCAGATTTTGCCACCTGCCCATTCTTTGCCCCCTCTGGAATTCCACTTTAATTGTCCTGCCTTTCACCCCTTTGTTTTAAAGTTTATTTATTAGTGTCACAAGTAGGCTTGTATTGACACTGCAATGAAGTTACTGTGAAATTCCCCTACTTGACTGTTTGGGCACACAGAGGGAGAATTTAGCACGGCCAATGCACCCTAACCAGCACGTCTTTCTTTCGGACTGCGGGTGAAAACCGGAGCACCCGGAGGAAACCCACGCAGACACTGGGAGAATGAGCAGACTCTGGGAAGCGAACCCAGGTCCCTGGCGCTGTGAGGCAGCAGTGCTAACCACCGTGCCATTTGGGGGAGGTTCAATGGAAGTTTTAAAAATGACGCGGCGTTTTGACAGTGAACCAAGGAGGAACTGCTTCCCGTAGCAATAGTTTTGGTAACCAGGGCGCACAGATTGCGGATAATTGGCAGAAAAAGCCCGCGGAAGATGGGGAGAACTAATTTTAACATATTGAGTTGTGATGTGGATCGCGTTGCCTGTAAAGGCACTGGAAGCAGAATAAATTGGAAACTTCAAAAGGGAATTGGATAAATAACATAAAAAGGAACAGCCCTGTGGGGTAAGAACAGGGGAGTGAGACTAATTGGATCCCTCTGTCAAAGAGCTGGTATGGATACAAAGGGCCGAATAGCCTCCTCCTGTGCTGTAAGATTCTATGAATGATTAACTATGAAGACAAGTCTTCAGTTGCAGCATGATAGAAATGAATGTGGTGATGCTAAAGAGGCTGTGGGATTATTTGGTAAAATAACTGGGAAAATTCCATTTTAGTTGAGCAAAATTGAGATCATCTTTCTCTTTGTTTTTCCACTTTGCAGCCAGATCTCCTGAACTTCAAGAAGGGCTGGATGTCCATCCTTGATGGCCGTGGTGAGGTGGGTGTCCATCTACAAAGTTGTACTTATGGCTGGAAAATCATTTCCTGGAATTTTCCACAGAAGAATATTTGCCCTTATCCCTTTTATCGGAGGAGGTCCTGTGCGCGCAATGGGTTAGTGTCCCTGCCTCTGAGCCAGAAGCTCCGGGTTCAAGTCCCACCCCCAGGACTTGATGTCCAAGGAAGGTGCGTTCATAACGCGGCCAAACAGGTTGAGAATCAACCTGGAAAATCCTTCCAAACACACGCCAATGTCACGCGCTGAGAGTGGGAGAGATTCCTGGTCAGGCGTGTGATGGAAAGAATGTTGGAGCCGCAACCATCACTGTCCATAGCTCCAGACTACAACACGCATGGGAAAGTGCAGGTTACCGCGGCAACTCAGACTCCTGACATTGGGGACTGGGTGATCCAGTGTGGTTCCGAACGATGCCTGTTCTGGCTAGGGTTTGGGATCCTTGTACTACCTTGCGGTGGAGACCATGGGGCAATGGGTTGGATCTGCCTTGGGCAGAGAACTTCCGAGAAAGAAGATCCCTTTGTCACTTAGTTCAATCAGCCAATCAGCTACCACAATGTTAGTGGCTTATTTGATGACCCTAACGCCATTTTGCCTGGGCTGTTGATTGGTTCAGAGGTTAACTTTGTTACTTTGATTCAGAGATGAACTTTGAACCAAGTGTTGGCATTGCTAGGGATTTTGTTCCAATCGTCACACATTTGCTTCAGAAGTGAACTTTGACCTCGCCCAAATATTGACATTGTTTTGGATTTGACTCAGATGTTGTCCACACATTCTTGAAGGTGATGGGATAAGAACAAATAACAGCACAGGAACAGGCCCTTCGGCCCTCCAAGCCTGCGCCGATCATGATGCCTGCCTAAACTAAAAACTTACGGAGTCCGTATCCTTCCATTCCCATCCTATTCATGTATTCGTCCAGTTGCCCCTTAAATGCCGCGATCGTACCTGCTTCCACCACCTCCCCGGGCAGCGCGTTCCAGACATTCACCACCCTCTGTGTAAAAAAAAAACTTGCCTCTCACATCTCCTCTAAACTTCTCCCCACGCACCTTAAACCTCTGTCCCCTAGTACTTGACTTTTCTACCCTAGGAAAGAACATCTGACTATCCACTCTGTCCATGCCACTCATAATCATGTAAACCTCTATCAGGTCGCCCCTCAACCTCTGTCGTTCCAGTGAGAACAAACCTCTGTCGTTCCAGTTAGAACCTCTCCTCATAGCTAATACCCTCCATACCAGGCAACATCCTAGTAACCGTCCTCTGTACCCTCTCCAAAGCATCCACACCCTTCTGGTAGTGTGGCGACCAGAATTGTACACAATATTCTAAATGAGGCCCAACTAATTTAGTTAGTGGATGTGGAAGTGTTGGAATGGGTGCAGAGGAGATATACCAGGATGTTGCCTGGTATGGTGGGAAAATCGTATGAGGAAAGGCTGAGGGGCTTGAGGTTGTTTTCGTTAGAGAGAAGAAGGTTAAGAGGTGACTTAATAGAGGCATACAAGATGATCAGAGGATTAGATAGGGTCGATAGTGAGAGCCTTTTTCCTCGGATGGTGATGGCTAACACTAGGGGACATAGCTTTAAATTGAGGGGTGATAGATATAGGACAGATGTTAGAGGTAGGTTCTTTACTCAGAGAGTAGTAAGGGTGTGGAATGCCCTGCCTGCAGCAGTAGTGGACTCGTCAACATTAAGAGCATTCAAATGGTTATTGGATAAACATATGGATGATATTAGAATAGTGTAGGTTAGATGGGCTTTAGATTGGTTTCACTGGTCGGCGCAACATCGAGGGCCGAAGGGCTTGTACTGCGCTGTAATGTTCTATGTTCTAACTAAGGTTCTGTACAGCTGCAGCATGACCTGCCGATTTTTATACTCAATGCTCTGACCGATGAAGGCAAGCATGCCGTATGCCTACTTGACAACCTTCTCCACCTGCCTTGCCATTTTCAGTGATCGGTGGACATGAGCTCCCAGATCTCTCTGCCTGTCAATACTCCTAAGGGTTCTACCATTTACTGTATAAGTTAGGAAGGTTGTTTAAAAAGCATACCCATTCCTTTTCTGATATATAATTTCATGGGATGCGACTGAGACCGGGTGAGGCAAATTTATTGCCCATCCCTTATTGTCCTTGAGCAGGTGATGGTGTATCGCATCCTTGAACTGCCGCAGTCCACCTGGTGTAGCCACAGAGCTGCTGGGGATTCAGATTTTGACCCAGTGACCATGGAGGAACGACGCGATAGTTCCAAGTCAGATTGGTCTGCTTGGAGGGGAACTTGCAGGTTGGCAAGCAAGTTACGTTAATCGTTTAGGGATCACTGGTTAAGTCTTAATTAGGTCCAATTCTGGGTATCAAATTTTCGGAAGGATGTTCAGATCCAGAAGAGGGTGTGGAAGGGATTTGCCAGGGTGATACCAGGGGTAAGGGATCTCAGTTATGTGGAGAGACTAGAGAAACAAGAGTTGACAAATCATGTTGCGGCTAAATAAAACCCTGGTTAGGCTGCATTTGGAGTACTGCGTGCAGTCCTGGTCGCCACACTACCAGAAGGATGTGGAAGCTTTGGGGAGAGTGTAAAAAAGGTTCACCAGGATGTTGCCTGGTCTCGAGGGCATTGGCTATGAGGAGAGGTTGAATAAACTAGGATCGTTTTCACTGGAGAGGCTAAGGCTGAGGGGAGACCCGATCGAGGTCTACAAAATTATGAGGGGCACAGACAGGGTGAATAGACAAAGGCTTTTTCCCAGGGTGGAAGTGTCAATTACAAGGGGACACAGGCTCAAGGTGAGAGGGGGAAAGTTTAAGGGAGATGCGTAGGGGAAGGTTTTTCACACAGTGGTGGGTGCCTGGAACGCGCTGCCAGAGGAGGTGATGGAAGCAGGCACATTAGCAACATTTTAAGAGGCATCTGATGGGTACATGAATAAGGAGGGAATAGAGGGATACGGACCAAAGGCAGTGTAATGACTTCAATCAGGCCATTGAGGTGGGCCTGTTAGAATATGAACTCCCTGATTAAGGGCCAAATTGATGGGCCAATCAGGGAGCCTCTTGCTTTGTATTTAACCAGGAGTGTCAGTTCCTCTGGGACTCCGAGTGCAGACTGCTCTCTGAAAGCAGTCTCTATGCTGTTGTCAGACTTGTAAATAAAGGGATTTTGGTGAAGGGACTTCTGCCTCCGAGGACTTATTATAGGCAGAAGGTTTTTCTTAGTTTAGTTAGGGCATCATGATCAGCATGGGTTTGGAGGGCCGAAGGGCCTGTTCCTGTGCTGGACTGTTCTTTGTTCTTAACCTTGCTTAGAGCATTTTGTAGACATATGGGGAAAGGGAGGGAGGACTGATTACAACTGGGGATAGCCCCTTCAAAGAGCCAGCACAGATATGGTGGGTTGAATGGCTTTCTTTACTGGAATACTTTAGTCCGAGGTCCGTTGTACTGTCATAGAATCCTACAGTGCAGAAGGAGGCCATTCAGTCCATTGAGTCTGCAGCAACTCCCTGACAAAGCACCTTACACTGGACCTATCCCCACATATTTACCCTGTTAATCCCCCTAACCTGCACATCTTTGGACACTATGGGGCAATTTAGCACGGCCAATCCAGCTAACCTACACATCTTTGGAGTGTGGGAGGAAACCGGAGCACCTGGAGGAAACCCACGCAGACACGGGGAGAACGTGCAGACTCCACACAGCCAGTGACCCGAGGCCGGAGTTGAACCCGGGTCCCTGGCGCTGTGAGGCAGCAGTGCTAACCACTGTGCTACCATGTCGTCCCTGGTGGGGACAGTTGGTTAATGGAGCATAAAGGAAAGTGTTCTTGGCTAAAAACCTAGAGACATAGGATAGGAGTAGGCCATTCAGCCCATCGGGCCTGACAATATGATTCAATCCTTACTGAGGCGGAGCACTTTTGGGGCCTTGTCTAAAAGTGGGAACTAGTGAGTTTGCCTGTGTAAAAAAAAACATAATCAGAGTTCCTGCTGCTACCACATGAAGTCTCGAAGGATATACTTGCCACAGAGGGAGTGTAACAGAAGGTCCCTGAATCCCTGGGATGGCGGGATTGTTTTATGAGGTGACATTGAGGAAAGTGGGCCTGTATTTCCTAAAGGTTAGAAGCTGATCTCATTAAAACTTACGCACCAGGGCGTGACACGTGGGTAGGATGTTTCTCCTGGCTGGTGAGTCGAGGAACAGGGGCCATAATCTCAGAATAAGGGGGAGGCCATTTAGGTCTGAGATGAGGATGAATTCCTTCACTCCGAGGGTGGTGAATCTTTGGAATTCTCCCTCCCAGAGGGATGCAGCACCTCAATCAGTCGGCAGGTTCACGGCAGCGATCGATAGATATCCGGATACCAATGACATCACGGGATATGGGAATAATGGAGTAAATGATCAGAGATGGATGGTCTGTTTGAATGGTGGAGCAGGTTTGA
The DNA here is from genome assembly GCF_964213995.1 of Mustelus asterias. Taxonomy (NCBI): domain Eukaryota; kingdom Metazoa; phylum Chordata; class Chondrichthyes; order Carcharhiniformes; family Triakidae; genus Mustelus; species Mustelus asterias. The sequence continues at coordinate 18,455,477 of NC_135821.1, forward strand.
TGGGCTGAATGGCCTACTCCTGTCCTGCGTTTTTTACTAATAACCTTTTCCTTTATGCTCCATTAACTAACTATCTCCACCAGGGGTAACATGGTGGCACAGTGGTTAGCACTGCTGCCTCACAGCGCCAGGGACCAGGGTTCAATTCCGGCCTTGGGTCATTGTCTGTGCGGAGTTTGCACTTTCTCCCCGTGTCTGCGTGGGTTTCCTCCGGGTGCTCCGGTTTCCTCCCACAGTCCAAAGATGAGTGGGTTAGGTGGACTGGCCATGCTAAATTGCCTCTTAGTGTCTCAAGATCTGTAGGTTAGGGAGATTGGTGGAGTAAATACATGGGGTTACGGGAACAGGGCCGAGGTAAGATGCTCTGTCAGAGTCAGTGCAGACTCGATGGGCTGAATGGCCTCCTTCTGCACTGTGTAATTCTATGAAAATACAATGAACCTCAGACTACAGTATTCAAGGCCAATCTCCTATTTGATTACAAAGAGTATCACAGACAATCTGATCCAGTCTACACCTGCACAATTCCCATTGCAAATTGTTGGGATAGCAAGATTCCTGGAAGGATTTTTCCCTTCCTTCAAACTTGGGATGTTGAGGCCAGTCTGAGGGACTTGGGCTGGGATCTTCCAGGGGTGGTGTGCCCGCATGCGATTCCACTATGGAGCGGATAAACTGGGGGGGGGTTATGGCAGGGCCAGATGTTTATCATTGATCCGCCCGCCTCCGTCCCCGGGTGAGAAATGATGTGATTGTTGTCTCTCTTGCAGTGGAAGAAACATTGGTTTGTCCTGACGGATTCCAGCCTGAGATATTACAGAGACTCCACAGCAGAGGAGGTAAGGCCGCTCACACAGTGCACCGCCAGAACCTATCGCCAGCTCACACTCGCCAGAAGGAGGCCATTCAGCCCATCGCGTCTGCACCGACCACAATCCCACCCAGTCCCTATTCCATAACCCCATGCATTTACCCTAGCTGGTCCCCCTGACACTAAGGGGCAATTTAGCACGGCCAATCCACCTAACCCGCACATCTTTGGACTGTGGGAGGAAACCGGAGCACCCGGAGGAAACTCACGCAGAAACGGGGAGAACATGCAAACTCCACACAGACAGTAACCCAAGCCAGGAATTGAACCTGTGTCCCTGGCGCTGTGAGGCAGCAGTGCTAACCTACTGTGCCGCCCTCATGAGGAAGGGCATATTGGCGAGGAATTGTCAATAGTTTGGTGGCATGACCCGTGATTGCAAGTTATGTTGGTAACATGGTGGAAACAGGTGCTGAACGGGTGCGATGTGACTAAGACATCCTGGTTTGAAAATCTGTGACTTTAGCACGCAATGTTCACCCAAATCACCATAATTGGTTACCCGTAAGTATGAAACGTGACAAGTTCAAGTTTATTTATTAGTTTCACAAGTAGACTTACATTAACACCGAGAGTATTGTGTGCAGTTTTGGTCTCCTTTTCTGAGGAAGGATGTTCTTGCTCTGGAGGGAGTGCAGCGAAGGTTTACCAGGCTGATTCCGGGGATGGCGGGACTGATGTATGAGGACAGATTGACTAGGTTAGGATCGTTTTCGCTGGAGTTCAGACGAATGACGGGGGACCTCAGAGAGATTTATATGATTCTAACAGGACTAGACAGGGTAGATGCAGGGAGGATGTTCCCGATGGTGGGGGAGTCCAGAACCAGAGGTCACAGTCTGAGGATTCAGGGTAGACTATTTAGGACGGAGGTGAGGAGACATTTCTTCACCCGGTGAGCCTGTGGAATTCATTACCACAGGAAGTAGTTGATGCCAAAACATTGAATGTATTCAAGAGGCGGCTGGATATAGAACTTGGTGCGAATGGAACCAAAAGTTATGGGGAAAAAGCAGGATTAGGCTGTTGAGTTGGGTGATCAGCCATGATCATAATGAATGGTGGAGCAGGCTCGAAGGGCCGAATGGCCTCCTCCTGCTCCTATCTTCTATGTTTCTATTTACTGCAATGAAGTTACTGTGAAAATCCCCCAGTCGCCACACTCTGGCGCCTGTTCGGGTACACTGAGGGAGAATTTAGCACGGCCAAAGCACCTGACCAGCTCATCTTTCGGACTGTATGAGGAAAGGATGGAAGTAGAGGGATATGATCCCCGGAAGGGTAGGGGGTTTTAGATCAGTCGGGCAGCATGGTCAGTGCAGGCTTGGAGGGCCGAAGGGCCTATTCCTGCGCTGTAATTTTCTTTGTTCTTTCTTTGTTCTTTGAAACCGGAAGAAACCCATGCAGACACGGGGAGACCGTGCAGACTCCGCACAGACAGTGACCCAAGCCGGGGAATGAACCCGGGTCCCTGACGCTGTGATGGGATTCCGTGGTGGGATTCGAACCTGGATTCCTGGAGCATTACTCTGGGTCTCTCTAGCATTACTACTCCAGTGACAATACCACTATGCCACCACCTCGCCTATATTCACCATATGAGAGGTTAAGATGAAAGCATTTTGTTTGGAGGGAGTTTAGGTCCAGTATTAGTATCCAACGTGATGGGAGAGGTTACCACGCCAGGGTGATACCAGAGTGTGGTTAGACTGTGGAACTCACTAGCACAAGGTGTAGTTCCATCAGTAGCATCGATGCAAGTAAGAGGAAGCTGAATAAATATACAAAGCAGAAATGGATAGAAGGAAATGCTGAGAGGGTTATATGTGGTGAGAGGAAGCTCATATGAAGCATAGATACTAGCACAGATCAGTGGGGCCGAATGGCCTGTTTCTGTGCACTACCTTTAGTGACCTATATTCTGTGCCAGTTTTGTCTGAGACCTATAACCCGCATCGTGCAGAGCAAAGGAGAAATGAATAAGACCATTATAGGAGCAGAATTAGGCCATTCAGCCCATCGAGTCTGCTCCGCCATTCAATCATGGCTGATATGATTCTCATCCCCATTCCCCTACCCCCTGGTCTTGTGCTAAGACTTGTGGTTGAATGATCATTGTCCAATGTCATTGATTTGATTTGATTTATTATTGTCACATGAATTAACATTCAGTGAAAAGTATTGTTTCTTGCGCGCTATACAGACAAAGCATACCGTTCATAGAGAAGGAAATGAGAGTGCAGAATGTAGTGTTACAGTCATAGCTAGGGTGTAGAGAAAGATCAACTTAATGCGAGGTAGGTCCATTCAAAAGTCTGACAGCAGCAGGGAAGAAGCTGTTTTCGAGTCGGTTGGTACGTGACCTCAGACTTTTGTATCTTTTTCCTGACAGAAGAAGGTGGAAGAGAGAATGTCCAGGGTGCGTGGGGTCCTTAATTATGCTGGCTGCTTTGCCGAGGCAGCGGGAAGTGTAGACAGAGTCAATGGATGGGAGGCTGGTTTGCGTGATGGATCGGGCTACATTCACGACCTTTTGTAGTTCCTTGCGGTCTTGGGCAGAGCAGGAGCCATACCAAGCTGTGATACAACCAGAAAGAATGCTTTCTATGGCGCATCTGTAAAAGTTGGTGAGAGTCGTAGCTGACATGCCAAATTTCCTTAGTCTTCTGAGAAAGTAGAGGCGTGGCTTCCAACGGTGTTCTGCCAGACTGTGGAGTTGAGTGTTTATTCGCAATCTTTCCCTCTTGTCCTATCAGAGCGATGACCTGGATGGAGAGATCGACTTAAGAAACTGCAATGATGTGACCGAGTACCAGGTTCAACGGAACTATGGCTTCCAAATCCACGTGAGTATCGCTGTTCGCTCGCGCTCGGTGTGGGTGTGTGCTTTGGCGATGGTGGGGGGGCGGGAGGAGGGAATTTCCACAGTCCGGGGCAGCTTGGTTAACCCGAGCTCAAAAGAACCTGGCCCGGAATTTCCTGGGAACTGACTGGCTCCTTCTGCCGGCTGATCCAAGGAAATTCTGGGCACTCCCTGTTTCCGAGAGGGCTGCATTTTACACAAGGCACGATTGATTCCCGTGACATGCGTCTGAGCTTCACACGGACTTGTTCGCACTCCATCAGCAGGATTTCCGCTCACCCTTCCGTTTCTATGACTTGTTCTAGGGGGTCATAGTTTGAGGATAAGCGGTAAACTGTTTAGGACTGAGGTGAGGAGAAATTTCTTCACCCAGAGGGTGGTGAATGTGTGGAATTCACTCCCACAGAAAGTAGTTGAGGCCAAAACGTTGTCTGATTTCAAGAAGAAATTAGATATAGCTCTTGGGGCTAAAGGGATCAAGGGATTTATATATTTGGCCTTTATGAATCAAAGTATTGAGTATAGGAGTTAGAATGTTATGGTGAGGTTGTATAAGACATTGGTGAGGCCGAATTTAGAGTATTGTGTGCAGTTTTGGTCACCTAATTACAGGAAGGATATTAATAAGGTTGAAAGAGTGCAGAGAAGGTTCACAAGGATGTTGCCGGGACTTGAGAAACTGAGTTACAGAGAAAGGTTGAATAGGTTAGGACTTTATTCCCTGGAGCGTAGAAGAATGAGGGGAGATTCGATAGAGGTGTATAAAATTATGATGGGTATAGATCGAGTGAATGTGAGCAGGCTTTTTCCACTGAGGCTAGGGGAGAAAAAAACTAGAGGACATGGGTTAAGGGTGAAGGGGGAAAAGTTTAAAGGGAATATTAGGGGGGGCTTCTTCACACAGAGAGTGGTGGGAGTGTGGAATGAGCTGCCAGATGAGGTGGTGAATGCGGGCTCACTCTTAACATTTAAGAAAAACTTGGACAGGTACATGGATGAGAGGGGTGTGGAGGGATATGGTCCAGGTGCAGGTCAGTGGGACTAGGCAGAAAAATGGTTCGGCACTGACAAGAAGGGCCAAAAGGCCTGTTTCTGTGCTGTAATGTTCTATGGTTCTATGGATATGGGGGCAAGGGGGGGATCAGGATATTGAATTCAATGATCAGCCATGATCAAAATGAATGGCGGAGCAGGCTCGAAGGGCTGAATGGTCTACTCCTGCTTCTAGTTTCTATGTAATCAGTTCCCCTCACAATAAACAATAACATTTGATTAGTTTTTCTGATTACTTGGCTGTATGGGACATGGGACTTAATAGGATTGAGGGTTATAGGTAAGCCTATATATGCCTAGGTAGGTAGGGACATGACCGGCGCAACTTGTGGGCCGAAGGGCCTGTTTGTGCTGTATTTTTTCTATGTTCTATGTATCTGTGTTTGCTTCAAATTGCCTCTTGCACGTCTCTGCTCGTTTCACCAGTCTCTTGCCCTCCTGAAGTTTTCTGCTATCCTCCTCACTGCTAGCGGGCTCACATCTTGTAACTTAAAGTTTCAAGATTGTATTCTCTGACCCCAAGACTAGGTTATTTATCATGAACAAGATAAGGCAGATGTCCTCAAACTGACCCTCGAAAACCTGACTCAATATATCCTCCCCACCGACAGGATAGACACCTGCTCTCTGCTCCTCCCTGCCTGCTATCCTTGGCCAGATTATCAACATCTCTTTAATACCACATGTTTCTGTTTTTCAGACGAAGGAGTCCATCTATACTCTGTCAGCGATGACATCTGGGATTCGGAGGAACTGGATTGAGGCGCTTCGGAAGACGGCCCGACCGACCACTGCGCCAGACGTGACAAAGTAAGCTGCAGGGACTTGGACACAGGCCCTTCGTCCCCAACTCGTCCCTGCTTGTGTTGGTGCCCCACTCGAGCCCCCTCCCCCTTGCCTGATTTCTCTCTCTCAACCTTCTAGTCCTTTCATTCTCGTACTTTTCGAACCCCCTTCTTAGGCTCAGCTAAAGTTTATTTATTAGTGTCACAAGTCACAAGCTTGGGTCACTGTCTGTGAGGAGTCTGCACATTCTCCCCGTGTCTGCGTGGGTTTCCTCCGGGTGCTCCGGTTTCCTCCCACAGTCCAAATACGTGCTGGTTAGGGTGCATTGGCCGTGCTAAATTCTCCCTCAGTGTTACCCGAACAGGCGCCGGAGTGTGGCGACTAGGGGATTTTCACAGTAGCTTCATTGCAGTTACTGTAAGCCTACTTGTGACTAATAAATAAACTTTAAGTAGGCTTACATTAACACTGCAATGAAGTTACTGTGAAAATCCCCTAGTCGCCACACTCCGGTGTCTGTTCGGGCACACTGAGGGAGAATTTAGCACGGCCAATGCACCCTAACCAGCACGTCTTTCGGACTGTGGGAGGAAACCCACGCAGACACGGGGAGAATGTACAAACTCCACACAGAGAGCCACCCGAGGCTGGAATTGAACCCGGGTCCCTGGCGCTGTGAGGCAGCAGTGTTAACCACTGTGCCACCGTGCCACCCATTCACCTCAAACACTCCCTGTGCGGTGAGTTCCACATTCTCGCTTCTCAGTGGGTAGGGAAGTTTCCTCTGAATTTGCTACTCAATTTATTAGTCACCGTCTGATATTGATGGCTTCTGGTTTTGGCCGGCAATGTGTTTACCTGTTTTTCTCAGCTGAGTGTCAAAGACATGTAGAAAGCTTCAGGCTATCTCTCTGAAAGGATTTTATTCATTTATTCATGGGACAAGGGCATCGCTGGCTAGGCCAGCATTTATTGCCCACCCCTAATTGCCCCTTGAGAAGGTGATGGTGCGCTGCCTTCTTGAACCCGCTGCAGTCCGTGTGGTGTAGGTACACCCACTGTGCTGTTAGGGAGGGAATTCCAGGATTTTGACCCAGCGACAGTGAAGGAACGGCCGATATATTCCCCAGTCAGGATGTTGAGTGACTCGGAGGGGAAGTTGCAGGTGGTGGTGATCCCAGGTATCTGCTGCCCTTGTCCTTCTAGATGGTGGTGGCCATGGGTCTGGAAGGTACAGCACTGACCTCACACCAGACACAAGCACCAGCCCGTCCTTAACAACTGTTTTGTCACGTTCACCATTGTGGGGTCGGTGTCATGTGAGAATTTCTCCATCTCCCCCTCCCCGAGTAAAGTTGACTGAGGCCAATTGCAGAACCCCCAGCAACAGCGGGTAGAACTAGGTGCATAGTGGCCAGGAAATGGTTGGGGAGGGGGGGTAACATGGGGGCAAGAATGGGGGAGGGATTGGGAGTAAGAATAGAAATAGAAATCATAGAAACCCTACAGTGCAGAAGGAGGCCATTCGGCCCATCGAGTCTGCACCGACCACAATCCCACCCAGGCCCTACCCCCACATATTTACCCGCTAATCCCACTAACCTACGCATCTCAGGACTCTAAGGGGCAATTTTTAACCTGGCCAATCAACCTAACCCGCACATCTTTGGAACTGTGGGAGGAAACCGGAGCACCCGGAGGAAACCCACTCAGACACGAGGAGAATGTGCAAACTCCACACAGACAGTGACCCGAGCCGGGAATCGAACCCGGGACCCTGGAGCTGTGAAGCAGCAGTGCTAACCACTGTGCTACCGTGCCGCCCCGGTATCAAGAATGGGGGAGGGATTGGGGTAATGGGGAGAGTATGGGGGTATAAATGTCGGGTTACGGGGGAGGAGATTGGGGTGGATGACGAGAGGGAAGGAGTGTTGTGGAATTCTGAATAAACGGTGCTTTGAAGTTTGGATCTCGGTTGTGAAGGTGTTCCCCAGGTTCTGCTCCTGAATTGATTGACTGTTGATGAGATGTGGAAATGAGCCTTCCTGATGTGTTTTACTAGAATGTTTCCTAATAACTGCACTGTGCGTTTTCTCCCCATTTCCACTTGCTGCTGCTCAGGCGGAACACTTGGATGAAAACCACCACTTCGAAATCCAGGTGAGAGTGCCACTTCCTTCAATGCACAGCCTTTTCCCCCTGCCTCCCTCCCCCACTTCCTCCCCAGATAAGCTCCCTCGGCCCCGGATAAGCCCCCTCGGCCCAGATAAACTCCCTTGGCCCTGGGCAATGGGGGAGCAGCAGTGAATTGTAACGATGTTAGCGCCTTTCACTCTCTGACAATTCTAACACCCAGTTGCCGAGTCACCCAACGTAAACCATTCCCTTGCACCTTCCATTCAGGCCGTAGCAGGAAATACTGGAATTTCCCCGGCCTGCGATGAGATAATTAGATAATCTGCTTTTTAAAAATTCATTGATGGGATGTGGGCATCGCTGCCTGGCCAGCATTTATTGCCCAACCCTAGTTGTCCTTGAGAAGGTGGTGGTGAGCTGCCTTCTTGAATCGCTGCAGTCCATGGGCTGTGGGTTCACCCACAATGCCGTTAGGGAGGGAATTCCGTGATGTTATTTGAGGGATAAGTATTGAACAGGACACCAGTTCCTCCATCCCTCATTCTTACCCTCAATCCCTCCCCGTTACCCTCAATCTCTCCCCCGTTCTCACTCTCAATCCCTTCCCCATTCTTACTCTCAATCCCTTCCCCATTCTTCCTCTCAATCACTTCCCCATTCTTACTCTCAATCCGTTCTCTATTCTTACTCTCAATCCCTTCCCCATTCTTACTCTCAATCTCTTCCCCATTCTTACTCTCAATCCCTTCCCCATTCTTACTCTCAATCCCTTCCCCATTCTTCCTCTCAATCACTTCCCCATTCTTACTCTCAATCACTTCCTCATTCTTACTCTCAATCACTTCCCCATTCTTACTCTCAATCCCTTCCCCATTCTTCCTCTCAATCACTCCCCCATTCTTCCTCTCAATCACTTCCCCATTCTTACTCTCAATCCCTTCCCCATTCTTCCTCTCAATCACTTCCCCATTCTTACTCTCAATCCCTTCCCCATTCTTACTCTCAATCCCTTCCCCATTCTTACTCTCAATCCCTCCCCTATTCTTACTCTCAATCCCTTCCCCATTCTTACTCTCAATCCCTCCTCTATTCTTCCTCTCAATCCCTTCCCCATTCTTACTCTCAATCCCTTCCCCATTCTTACTCTCAATCCCTTCCCCATTCTTGCTCTCAATCCCTCTTCTATTCTTACTCCATTCCCTCCCAGTTATCCCCAATCTTACCCCAATCCCTCTTTCATTCTTACCCCCATCCCTCCCTGTTACCCCCATTCCTATCCTCAATCCCTCCCCAACCCCCGACTCTTCTTCCAGTAATGCAATGGTTTGTTTTATGGCCACCAGACTGGTTTAGCACCTCATTCAAAAGACAGCACCTCAGACAGTGCAGCCCTCCCTCGGAACTGCACTGGGCATGGTAGCCTAGATTTTGTGCGATAGTGGGACTTGGACACACACGCTTCTGAGAGTGCTACCCACTGAGACCAGCTGACTGGATGTGAGCCGCCAATTAGATTTGTGTGAAACATTACTTGTGAGTGGTGTGCTACTGAGAACGCAACAAAAGCTCACATGGGGCATGTGCGGTATCCCCACGTTGACACCTGTTCTGATCCCCTGTCTTATATAGATTAGAACTGTTATATTTGTCTGGATGAGTGTGGCTCCAACAACACTCAAAAAAACAAATGCGAGGTTATTCACTTTGGAAGAAATAATAGCAAATTGGATTATTATCTAAATGGAAAAAAATTACAACATGCTGCTGTGCAGAGGGACCTGGGGGTCCTTGTGCATGAGATGCAAAAACCCAGTCTGCAGGTGCAACAGGTGATCAAGAAGGCAAACGGGATGTTGGCCTATATCGCAAGGGGGATAGAATATAAAAGCAGAGATGTCTTGCTGCATCTGTACAGGGCATTGGTGAGGCCGCAGCTGGAATACTGTGCGCAGTATTGGTCCCCTTATTTGCGGAAGGATATATTGGCCTTGGAGGGAGTGCAGAGAAGGTTCACCAGGTTGATACCGGAGATGAGGGGTGTTGATTATGAGGAGAGACTGAGCAGATTGGGTTTGTACTCGTTGGAATTTAGAAGGCTGAGGGGGAACTTATAGCGACCTATAAGATAATGAAGGGGCTGGATAGGGTAGAGGTGGAGAGATTTTTTCCACTTAGAAAGGAAGCTAGAACTAGAGGACACAGCCTCAAAATAAAGGGGGGTCAGTTTAGGACAGAGTTGAGGAGGAACTTCTTCTCTCAGAGGGTGGTGAATCTCTGGAATTCTCTGCCCACTGAAGTGGTGGAGGCTACCTCGTTGAATATGTTTAAATCACGGATAGATGGATTCCTGATCGGTAGGGGAATTAGGGGTTATAGGGATCAGGCGGGTAAGTGGAACTGATCCACTTCAGATCAGCCGTGATCTTATTGAATGGCGGGGCAGGCTCGAGGGGCTAGATGGCCTACTCCTGCTCCTATTTCTTATGTTCTTAAAACACTTAATTGGGGGGATAGTAAGTTGCGATGGTGTAATAAGAAATTTACCAACGTAAATGGGTAGGTTAAGTGAATGGGGAAAGATTTGGCAGATGGAGTTTAATGTGTGAGGTTATCCACTGTGGCAAGAAAAATGCAAAGCAAATTATTATCTCAATGGAGAGAAACTTCAGAGAGCTTCAGTGCAGAGGGATCTGGTGTCCCCATGCACGAATCGCAGAAAGCCTGCAGGTACAGCAGGAAATAAGGGAGTTAAATGGAAACTTGGCATTTATTGCTAAAGGAATAGAGTATAAAAGTAATGAAGTGTTGCTGCAACTATACAAGGCATTAGTGAGACCGCACCTGGAGTATTGTGCACAGTTTTGCTGCCTCTTACCCGAGGAGGGATGTAGTTACATTGGAGGCGGTTCGGAGGAGGTTCACTAGATTGATTCCAGAGTTGAGGTGTTTGTCTTATGAAGAGAGATTGAGCAGTTTAGGCCGATACTCTCGAGAGTTTAGAAGGATTTGGGGAGATCTAATTGAATGATATAAGGTGCTAAAGGGGGATTGACAGGGTCGACATAAAGAAGATGTTTCCTGTTGTGGGAAAATCTCAAACAAGAGGTCATAGCTTTAGGATAAGGGGCAGCAGATTTAAAACAGAGATGAGGAGAAGTTACTTCTCTCAAAGGGTCGTGAATCTGTGGAATTCACTGCCCCAGAGTGTGGTGGACGCCGGGACATTGAGTAAATTTAAGGAGGAGATAGACAAATGTTTTATTAGTAATGGGTTGAAGGGATATGGAGAACAGACAGGGGTCACGGGTTCAAGGTGAGGGGGGCAAGGTTCAACACAGATGTCAGGGGGACGTATTTTACACAGAGGGTGGTGGGGGCCTGGAATGCACTGCCAAGCAAGGTGATTGAGGCGGACACGCTGGGATCGTTTAAGACTTATCTAGATAGCCACATGAACAGACTGGGAATAGAGGGATACAAACGAATGGTCTAGTGGGCACATGAGCGCGCAGGCTTGGAGGGCCGAAGGGCCTGTTCCTGTGCTGTTTTGTTCTTTGTTGAAAGTGAACAAAGAACAGTACAGCACAGGAACAGGCCCTTCGACCCTCCAAGCCTGTGCCGATCACATTGTCCTATCTCGACCAACTGCCTGTATCCAACTATTCCCCGTCTGTTCTTGTGTCTATCCAGATAAGTCTTAAATATTGCTAATGTATTTGCCTCAACCACCTCACTTGGCAATACATTCCAGGCCCCACCACCCTCTGTGTAAAAAACGTCCCCCGTACATCTCTACTGAACCTTTCCCTCCCTTACCTTGAACTCATGCCCCCTTGTAATTCTCATTTCTGCCCTGGGAAAAAGTGGAGTTGAAACCGAGACAAGATCAGCCATGATTCTATTGAATGGCGATGGAGCAGACCCGAGGGGCTGAATGGCCTACCACTGCTCCTAGTTCCTGTGATTCTTGTGAACTCGACACCATCCAGGACAGAATAGCCACTCGATTGACACCCAATCCACTGCCTTGAACCTTCACTCCCTCCACGACCGACGCACAGTGGCAGCCGTGTGTACCATCTACACGATGCATTGCAGCAATTCACTGAGGTTCCTTCGACAGCACCTTCCAAACCCATGATCTCGACTATCTAAAGGTAAAGTTGCCAGAGTCCCAGATGACCATAGACTGCTCTCTCTTTTGAGGGAGAGAGCTGACTGGTGGTGAGTTAACCTGAGGATCACCACACCTCAGGTGAGGGGCAGGGATGAGAAGGGGGGACCTTCATGAATAACCTGACTTGGAAATCTATCACTGTTCCTTCACTGTCGCTGGGTCAAAATCCCGGAACTCCCTCCCTAACAGCACTGTGGGTGTACCTACATCACATAGACTGCAGTGGGTTCAAGAAGCTGGCTCACCACCACCTTCTCAAGGGACAATTAGGGATGGGCAACAAAAGCTGGCCTAGCCAGTAGCGCCCACATCCTGTGAAAGAAAAGATCAAACCTTTTAAAAGATGTACTGGATTTGTGTCATAATGGGCCTCCTCCTGGACTATCGCAGTAAGGAACAGGGCATCACTGACAAACCCTGACCTTATAGGTTCATAAGATATAGGAGCAGAATTAGGCCATTCGGCCCATTGAGTCTGCTCTGCCATTCGATCATGGCTGATATGCTCCTCATCCCCATTTTCCTGCCTTCTCTCCATAACCCTTCAACCCCCATTACCAATTAAAAATCTGTCTAACTCCTCCTTAAATGTACTCTCTGCCCCAGCATCCACCGCACTTTGGGGTAGTGAATTCCACAGATTCACAATCCTGCTGGGATAAATGCATGGGGTTATGGGGATCGGGCCTGGATGGGATTGTAATCGGTGCAGACTCGATGGGCTGAATGGCCTCCTTCGGCACTGTAGGGATTCTATGATTCTTTGGGTGAAGTAGTTTCTCCTCAACTCTGTTTTAAATTTGCTACCCCTTATCCTAAGACTATGACCTCTCGTCCTAGAATGCCCCATGAGCGGAAGCATCCGCTCCACGTCTACTTTACCCGCACATTTTTATCACCTTGTATAGCTCAATCTGATCTCCCCTCATTCTTCTAAATTCCAGAGAGTATCGGCCTAAACTGTTCAATCTCTCTTCATACGACAAACCCCTCATCTCTGGAATCAATCTAGTGAACCTCCTCTGAACTGCCTCCAATCCCACTGCATCTTTCCCCAAATACAGGGGACCAAAACTGCTGAATTGAAGAGACCACAGGGTTGGGGAAAAGGCAAACACGAAGCCATTTCTCAAAAGGCAAATCCTGTTGGAATAGACGGTCCTGGAACGGTGGCGATCTCTTGGGCAGGAAATCGGTCAGTTCCTGAACAGGGAGGAAGCGAGGGGATCCATACTTCCTACGTAGCCAGGACGGTGAGGAGACACTTTGACCTCACCACCGTCCTGTCGCTGCACTGTCAGTAAAGGCCACTCTGACCGATGCCTGAACTGGATTACGTTTTGCCCAGTTGGCGGAAGATAGACCACAAACCGTTCCCCCCCCCCCCCCCCCCCCCCTTGCCCCTCCAGCCTGTCGGATGACTGTGTCATTGGAGAATTTGTGGCTGGATCCTGCAGTTTCCTGTCAAAAGTAGGAGGGAAGTTCTTCCAGTCAAATCTTTGTGTGAAAACTGAGAGAGCAAGAAGGGAGTTGCTGCTTTTTCACTCACCAAGGGTTTTCCACCAGAACTCTTGCCCCTCCCCGCTGGTGTTTCTGTCCCAAACGCACAGTTTGTGCTCTCAAGATTTTCTGCTTCTTGTGAAAGGCTAGCAGGATTAAAGAGACCTGGGAAACAGCAACTTCCGGCTGTACCTGTTCTGAACACAACTTAATCCCATTTTGTTTATCTCCCTCATTCACTCCTAATATTCCAAATCAATTCATTACAAAGCCCCCTAGCTAGGGGTTTTTCACAGTAACTTAATGGGGTTCCATGATTTAGGTAGAAGATCGACCACAATCGTGTTGGGATCAGCAACATTTGCCCTTGTTCCTTGCGTAGGTTTGTAATCCCATAACAAGCCCCCAGCCAATTTGTGCAGACACATACCCTCCATGCCAGGCAGCAGTCTTGATCACATCCCCAGATCCCTCCGCCCTCTCTATCCATCTCTCTGATCCACCCTTCAAAGTTGACCTGGTTTCCTGCCTCGACCTTTAACCCCAGAAGTGAATTCCAGAGTGTTGCACTCTGGCCGGAATTTTCCGGTGGGTTTTCCTGCGGCAGAGGCAGTTCGCCGTTGGCCACCGATGGGATCTCCCAGCCTGCCGAAGTTGATGGCGATTTGCTTGGCTTGTCTGTCGGGGGGCCGGCTTTGGCGGGTCTGCCGACAGGCAGGACCGGAAGATTCCGGCCTCTCTGTTTCTCTGGCCTTCTGTTTAAAACCTCACGTTTTATTGTTGTGTCTGAGGCCTCGCACCCCGCCAGCTGTGCGTGATACAGTCCGCCGTGTCATCAATGCAGCCTAACGTGGGCAGAGTTTTATGGCCTCGCTTGACCCGAGATCAGAAAATCCCACTCGAGGTCAACGGACCTTCCCATTGTCCGCCCCTCACCTGTTCCGATCTCCATGGCGGGTGGGCTGGTAAAATTATGGCCATGATGTTTGATAGCCGCAGTGTGAAATCTCAGAGCATTGGACAGCACGGTGGCACAGTGGTTAGCACTCACAGCGCCAGGGGCCCGGGTTCAATTCCAACCTCGGGTCACTGTCTGTGTGGAGTTTGCACATTCTCCCCGTGTCTGCGTGGGTTTCCTCCGGGGTGCTCCGGTTTCCTCCCACAGTCCGAAGATGTGCGGGTTTGGTTGATTGGCCATGCTGAATTGCCCCCTGATGTTAGGGGGATTAGCAGGGTAAATATGTGGAGTTACAGGGCCTGGGTGGGATTCTGGTCAGTGCGGACTCGATGGGCTGAATGGCCTCCTTCTCCACTGTAGGGATTCTATGGATCTCAATGGATTTTGACACTTTGGCTAGGGGTGGGGGAGGGGGGAGCGGGCTGCTGTGGGTGGGGAGAGCAAGTGAATGGGCGTTCTTCTGAGAACCCTCGGGGTCCTCGGTCTCCTTTCGCTTCGTGACGTCACACTCTTCTGTGGTCTCACTCAGCGAGGCCATGTGGGAAGCTTAGACAAATGTGGCTAATCTGGAGTTGCCAGGGCGGAATCTCGTCTAATCACGGACATTGTCGCGATTTGCGGTGGGAATGGTTGATTACTTCAACACATTCCGCATTGAGCGTCACCTGAATTTCGACTCACCACGATTTCACTATAAACTAATCCCGTTTATATGTACTCCGCTGGTTGGAGTCAGACTGGACACTAAGGAAGATGGTTGTGGTGGTTGGAGGTCAGTTAACTCAGTTCCAGGACATCTCTGCAGGGGTTCCTCAGGGTAGTGTTCTAGGCCCCAAGCATCTTCAGCTGCTTCATCAATGATCTGGCTTCCATCATAAGATGGGGAAGTTCGCCGATGATTGCACAATGTTCAGCACCATTCGCCATTCCTCAGGTACTGAAGCAGTCCATCCCACATAAAACCTGGGACAAGAGTAAGGCTTGGACTGTTACGTGGAAAATGCCAGTCAATGACTGCCCCCAACAAGAGAGAATCCAACCACCTCCGCTTGACATTCAATGGCATTGCCATCGCTGAATCCCCCACTGTCAACATTGACCAGAAACTGGACTGGACCAGCCATATAAATGCTGTGGCTACAGAGGCTGGAGATTCTGTGGAGAGTAACTCACCTCCTGACTCCCCAAAGCCTGTCCACCATCGACAAAACATAAGTCAGGAGTGTGATGGAATAATGTCCTCTTTCCTGGATGGGTGCGGCTCCAACAACACTCGAGACGTTCAATGCCATCCAGGACAAAGTAGCCCCATTTGATTGGCACCCCATCCTCTCCCTCCACTACTGATGCAAAGTGGCAGCAGTATGTAACATCCACTAGATGCATGGAAACATGAAAACAAGGAAAATAGGAGCAGAAGGAGGCCATTCAGCCCTTTGAACCTGCTCCGCCATTCATTATGATCATCCAACTCAGTAACCTGATCCCGTCTTCCTCCCATACCCTTTCATCCCCAGTGCTATACCTCACTGCTTCTTGAAAACCTACAATGCTTTGGCCTCAACTACTCTCTGTGGTAATGAATTCCACAAGCTGACCACTGTCTGGGTGAAGAAATTTCTCCTCGTCTCTGTCCTATACTGCAACATCTTACCAAGGTCCATTCAACAGCACCTTCCAAACCCGTGACCTCTACCGCCTAGGAGGACGGGGCAGCAGATACATGGGAACACCACCACCTGCAAGTTCCCCTCCAGGCTACTCACCATCCTGACTCGGAAATATATCGGACATTCCTTCACTGTCGCTGGGTCAAAATCAGAATCATAGAATCCTTACAGTGCAGAAGGAGGCCATTCAGCCCATCGAGTCTGCACCGATCACAATTCCACCCAGGCCCTATCCCCGTAACCCCATGCATTTACCCTAGCTAGTCCCCTGACACTAAGGGGCAATTTAGCACGGCCAATCCACCTAACCAGCACACCTTTCGGACTGTGGGAGGAAACCGGAGCACCCGGAGGAAACCCACGCAGACACGGGGAGAATGTGCAGACTCCACACACTCAGTGACTCAAGCCGGGAATCGAACCCGGGTCCCTCGTGCTGTGAGGCAGCAGTGCTAACCACCGTGCCGCCCCTGAAACTCCGTCCCTAACAGCACAGTGGGTGTACCTACACCACATGGACTGCAGCGGGTTCAAGAAGGCAGCTCACCACCACCTTCTCAAGGGACAATTAGGGATGGACAAGTGCTGGCCAGCCAGCGACGCTCACATCCTGTGAACGAATAAAGAGAAGGGAAATCACTTAGCTTCCTGATAACTTTGTCATCCTGAGGTGCTGCCTTTAATACCCTGTGAACCAAGCCCCTCCATATCCCCCCTACACTTTCACAGCACTGGGCGAGCTTCCATTCTGAGAATACTTACCGTTTTTTATATAAAGTCCACACATTGGGCGGCACAGTGGTTAGCACTGCTGCCTCACAGCGCCAGGGACCCGGGTTCGATTCCCAGCATGGGTCATTGTCTGTGCAGAGTCTGCACATTCTCCCCGTGTCTGCGTGGGTTTCCTCCGGGTGCTCCAGTTTCCTCCCATAGTCCGAAAGACGTGCTGGTTAGGATGATTGGCTGTGCTAAATTGCCCCTAGTTTTGGGGGGATTTTTGCAGGGTAAATATGTGGGGTACTGGGGATAGGGTGGGATTGTTGACGGTGCAGGCTCGATGGGCCAAATGGCCTCCTCCTGTACTGTAGGGAATCTATGATTATCACCTTGCATTGTTGACACTGAATTCCATCTGCTACATTTGCAGCAATTATCTAACCAGCATCTCCCTACAGCTTCCTCAGCATTTTTCAAGAATTAACCATATCTGCTATTTTTGTCTTATCTGCAAGTTTTAAACACCACTCCCTCTTGACCTATATCCGAATCCTCGGTGAACAGAAAATAGCCTCAGAACACAGGGCGGCACAGTGGTTGGCACTGCTGCCTCACAGCGCCAGGGACCTGGGGTCAATTCCGGCCTCGGGTCACTGCCTGTGTGGAGTCTGCACATTCTCCCCGTGTCTGCGTGGGTTTCCTCCGGGCGCTCCGGTTTCCTCCCACACTCCAAAGATGTGCGGGTTAGATTGATTAGCCATGCTAAATTGCCCCTTAGCGTTCCGGGATGGTGTGGGTAAATGTGTGGGATTGTGGGGATAGGGCCTGGGGTGGGATTGTGGTCGGTGCAGACTCGATGGTCCCGGATGGCCTCATTCTGCACTGTGGGGTTTCTATGACTCTACGAATAGAAGCCCTGTGAGGCACCGCTGCCCATGTTAACCGCCCTGAACATGGGCCTTCAGCTGTCGCACACTCTGCGTTGCTCCTTCCGGGCAGCTTTTAATCCAGTTTGCTGTCCTCCCCCAGTTACAGAACACCGTTCCTCTACAGCCTCAGAGATTCTTCTATCCACTGTACTCAGGGAGGTGATGGCCCAGTGGTTTTATCGCTAGACTATTAATCCAGAAACTCAGCTAATGTTCTGGGGACCTTGGTTCAAATCCCGCCATGGCAGATGGTGGAATTGGAATCAATAAAAAAAAAAATCTGGAATTAAAAGCTTTCTGATGACCCATGAAACCATTGTTGATTGTCGGAAAAACCCATCTGGTTCACTAATGTCCTTTAGGAAAGGAAGGAAATCTGCCATCCTTACCCGGTCTGGTCTACGTGTGATTCCAGAGCCACAGCAATGTGGTTGACTCTCAACTGCCTTCGGGCAACTAGGGATGGGCAATAAATGCTGGCCCAGCCAGCGACGCCCGTGTCCTATCAATGAATTAAAAAGCCTCATCTAGGAAGTGTGTTGAGCACAATTGTTCCCCATGAACTTGGCAATGACTGCTGTTTTTTTTTCTCATTATCTAAATACATATCCATTTCATCCTTAATTAAAGGTTCCAAGATCTTTCCCTGCCACAGACTGTAAATTAACCACCTTAACCAAACAAACACCTGACAAAATGTCGTCACAAACACCCTGTGGGACAAGCAAAGGACCTCATGGCGACAGGTGGCACAGTGGTTAGCGCTGCTGCCTCACAGCGTCAGGGACCCGGGTTCGATTCCGGCCTCGGGTGACTGTGCAGAGTCTGCACATTCCCCCCCCTCCCTCCACCCCGTGTCTGCGTGGGTTTCCTCCGGGTGCTCCGGTTTCCTCCCACATTCCAAAGATGTGCAGGTTAGGTGGATTGGCCGTGCTAAATTGTCCCTTAGTGTCCCACGATGTGTTAAAGTAAAGTTTATTTATTAGTCACAAGTCAGGCTTACCTTGACACTGCAATGAAGTTACTATGACATAGGTTAGGTGAATTATCCATGGTAAATGTGGAGGGTTATGGGGATAGGGCCGGGGTGAGATTGTTGTTGGTGGAGCCTTCATGGGCCGAATGGCCTCCTTCTGCATTCCATGAGATTCTATGTGTACGGCACTTTACAAATGCAGGTTGTTGTTGTTGTTTTCGGAAGGCTTTGTGGTGATTGGTTTCTATTAACCCCAGTGTTTTTCTGCATTCTAGTTTAACAGACAGTAACAAAGAAAATACTTTCCGTGACTCAATAGCCAGACGGAATGCGGCGAGACAGGAAGCTGCGGCTGCAGACAAGACGCGGCCAGACGGTCAGCGGAGCAGCCGCCGGGGAGACGGCCACGAGCAGCGTCTGCCGCAGTACGAGACGGTGGAGTTGGAGCCGGTGCAGCCGCCGCGGGGGCAGGAGGCCGCCAAGGCAGAGGAGCTGCAGCGCGAGCAGGCCCAGCGCATAGCCGAGCGCAGCCGCTGGTTCGAGTCCACCAACCTCAACGAGTCGCCCTCCCGGACGGGGACGGATTGGGCCCCCACGCCCCTCCAACTCCCCGAGCCCCTCAGCAAGGACATCGAGGGGAAGTGGCAGGAGCTGGAGCGGATCCCGCTGCGGGATCACAAGCAGGTCCCCATCGTGTGCCCGCGGTCTGCCAATCCCAGCGGGAGCGACAGCGGGACATCGTGGGCCACGGAACGACTGAAGAAGGAGGTAACGATTGGCGTTGTCCGGGTTGGTGTGTGTTTGCGGGGGGGAGCATAGAACGAATAGCTCAAAGACAAGCCCCTCCTCTCCCTGCCAGCGTCGGCCCTCCCACCCTCCTCCAGTTCAACCCTCCAGAAAACCAAAGAACAGCACAGCACAGGGACAGGCCCTTTGGCCCTCTAAGCCTGCGCCAATCATTTGATTTGATTTGACTTATTATTGTCACATGTATTAACATACAGTGAAAAGTATTGTTTCTTGCGTGCTGTACAGACAAAACATACCGTTCATAGAGAAGGAAATGAGAGAGTGCAGAATGTAGTGTTACAGTCATAGCTAGGGTGTAGAGAAAGATCAACTTAATGCGAGGTAGGTCCATTCAAAAGTCTGACAGCAGCAGGGAAGAAGCTGTTCTTGAGTCGGTTGGTACGTGACCTCAGACTTTTGTATCTTTTCCCCGATGGAAGAAGGTGGAAGAGAGAATGTCCGGGGTGCATGGGGTCCTTAATTATGCTGGCTGCTTTGCCGAGGCAGCGGGAAGTGTTGACAGAGTCAATGGGTGGGAGGCTGGTTTGCGTGATAGATTGGGCTACATTCACGACCTTTTGTAGTTTCTTGCGGTCTTAGGCAGAGTAGGAGCCATACCAAGCTGTGATACAACCAGAAAGAATGCTTCCTATGGTGCATCTGTAAAAGTTTGTGGGAGCTGTAGCTGACATGTCAACTTTCCTTAGTCTTCTGAGAAAGTAGAGGTGTTGGTGGGCTTTCTTAACTACAGTGTCGGCATGGGGGGACCAGGACAGGTTGTTGGTGATCTGGACACCTAAAAACCTGAAGCTCTCGACCTTTCTACTTCGTCCCCATTGACGTAGACAGGGGCATGTTCTCCTTTACACTTCCTGAAGTCGATGACAACAATCCTTTGTTTTGTTGACATTGAGGGAGAGATCATGATGCCTGCCTAAACTAAAACCGTGTGCACTTAGAGTCCGTATCCTTCCATTCCCATCCTATTCATGTATTCGTCTAGTTGCCCCTTAAATGCCGCTATTGTACCCGCTCCCACCCCCTCCCCGGGCAGCGCGTTCCAGACATTCACCACCCTCTGTGTAAAAACCTTACCTCGCACATCTCCTCTAAACTTTTCCCCACGCACCTTGAACCTATGTCCCCACTGTGCCATTTTTCAAATGCTGGTGCTGTTTTTCACATCAGATATGGAGCGGCATAGTGGTTAGCACTGCTGCCTCACTGCGCCAGGGACCCGGGTTCGATTCCGGCCTTGGGTCACTTTATGTGTGGAGTCTGCACGTTCTCCCCTGCGTGGGTTTCCTCCGGGTGCTCCGGTTTCCTCCCACAGTCCAAAGATGTGCGGGTTAGGTCGATTGGCCACGGTACATTGCCCCTTGGTGTCGGGGGGATTAGTGGGTTAAATACTTAGGGTTACGGGGATAGTGCCTGGGTGGGATTGTTGTCGGTACAGGCTCGTTAGGCCGAATGGCCTCCTCCTGCGCTGTAGGGATTCTATGATATTCCCCCCCTATTCCTGTCCCACAGCCTCTTGACAATCTCACCTTGCACAGGTGAGGTGTCAGAGGTCACTGCTGATGCGGTAGTGACTGACTGGAAGCTGGCAAATTAAATCCTCCCCCCGCCTCCCCCCTCCATCTTTCTGCTCCTCTGGGGCCATCCTTATTGCTGTGGCCAAACTATTCATAGAAAGAAATCATAGAAACCCTACAATACAGAAAGAGGCCATTCGGCCCATCGAGTCTGCACCGACCACAATCCCATCTGTTCATCTGTTCTGGTGGTTCTGTGCTCAGTTGTGTTTCACAGAATGGAATAGAATACCTACAGTGCAGAAGGAGGCCATTCGGCCCCTCGAGTGTTTGCTAACCCTTCTGTGAAGCAGCTTGAGTGTTTTAGGAAGCTGAAGGTGAGATATGAAGGCAGCTTGGTGTTGATGGTTTAGTTTCCGACTGGCTGTTTTGTGGGAGCTGCTTACCCTCCTCATTGCGCTGTCGGGAGGGAGGGGTCCATCAGGGTGAGCCCCCTTTCCATTCCCCAGACCCAGTCAGTGCTCGGAGAGTTCAGTAGGAGACAGTTCAGATTGGAGAGACTTCTGTTCTTCAAGCTCCAGCCTTCAGAAGGACTGGCCAATCACTGGCCTAAATAGAAAGGCCTGCACCTCTCAAGACCTCCACCACCAATAATATGCAGTCACTGTTGGGGCGTAGGGCAGCCAGCTCCCAACATCTGCATTTTAATTGTTAATTATTATAATTATTATACCTTACAAGATAGGAGCTAAGCGTGCACAGGGATAAGCACAATTCTTCCAGCATGAATGATTTTTTCCGACGTCTGGTGTGGAGAGATTCTCATTCCACCAGGTTCAGTAACTCCAAGTACTTTGGTAGCACTCCTGCTACCGCCAAGCGATAACCAACTAGCTGCACAGGACGGTGGAGCAGGAGTAGGCCATTCAGCCCTTTGAGCCCGCTCCACCTTCTATAAGGCTGATCTGAACTCCCTGTCTCCTGCTGAATCATAGAATCCCCACAGTGCAGAAGGAGGCTATTCGACCCATCGAGTCTACACCGACCACAATCCCACCCAGGCCCCATTCCCATTGCCCTACATATTTACCCTGCTCATCCCCCCCGTCACTAGGATCAATTTAGCATGGCCAATCAGGCCTAACACGTCTTTTGGACTATGGGAGGAAACCAGAGCACCCGGTAGTCACTGGGAGAACGTGCAAACTCCAACACAGCCATCCGAGGCCAGGATCGAACCCGGGTCCCTGGCGCTGTGAGGCAGCAGAGCTAACCACTGTGCCACCGTGTTGCTCCTGTTTCTGCTGTTTCTGATAGTGGGCGAGGGTTTCACGTCTGGCCAGGTCACTGGGGCAAACTCCCCTTCTCTCCTTCAGATGAGAAGACTATCTTCACCCAAGGGGGAAGATGAGACCTTGGTGCTCCCAATAGTGTAGCACTCCCTCTGCACTGTCCCTGGCAGTGTTATCAGGGATTATCTGCTCTGCAGTTGGTTTGAAGGCCCTGACCCTCTGAATCCAGCTGGTTGGCCACCCACTGAGAGATGACTCTCACACCCAGACCCTTGGAGCCAGCAGAGGAAACCTTCCCCTCGTCTGTAGGGAGAGAGTCAATAGGGAGAATTCAAAGGTGGAAGAATGAGGTGCTAGGCCACAGAGGCTGAGTGGATAAGGCATTGGCCTCCTAAGCCAGAGATTGTGGATTCGAGTCCTGTCTGGGGTGGATGTGTGTTTCGGGGCGACATGGTGGCACAGTGGTTAGCACTGCTGCCTCACAGCGCCAGGGACCTGGGTTCAATTCCCAGCCTTGGGTCACTGTCTGTGTGGAGTTTGTACATTCTCCGCTTGTCCGCATGGGTTTCCTCCGGGTGCTCCGGTTTCCTCCCACAGTTCAAAGTTGTGCAGGTTAAGTGGGTTGGCCGTGCTAAATTGCCCCTTAGTGTCAGGGGGACTAGCTAGGGTAAATGCACGGGGTAATGGGGATAGGGCCTGGGTGGGATTGTGGTCGGTGCAGACTCGATGGGCCGAATGGCCTCTTCTGCACTGGAGGGATTCTGTGACTCTATGGTCTCCATTGACCAATCATCTCCATTGGTACCCATTGTCTGCCAATGGCCATCAGCCCTGAGGAAGGAGGATGAGCAGTGTGGGCGCCAGTGAAATGGAGGGAGTTCTGACGTGTTGTTGGGTGGGACAGGCTGGTTCAGCATTGGGGAGCCCCGGGGCTGCACAGTCTCAGGTTGGCTGGACCACTCCGGCATCAGCCACGCGTTTGGGGTCTCGGACCCCATCAGACTCCTTCTCCGCTTACTCCCGTTCCTCTTCCATTCACCCCTCCTCCTCCCAAGGGTGCAGAGCTGTCAACGCTTTCCTCTCCCTGTAGTTTGAGTCACAAGAAAGAGGAGCAGGAGTTGGCCATTCAGCCCCTCAAGCCTGCTCCACTATTCAATAAGGTCATGGCTGATCTAATGTGGCCTTGACTTCACTTTCTACCTGCTCCTGCCCCCATAAACCTGGACTCACTAATCGATCAGAAATATGTCTTGAATATATTCAATGACCCAGCTCCTGGGGGAAGGAGAATTCCCAAGACTAATGACCCTCTGAGAGTTCCTTCTCAACTCCAACTTAAATGGGAGATCACTTATTTATTTTGGAACTGTGCCCTCTAGTTCTAGATTTCCCCACGAGGGGAAACGTCCGCCCTGGCAAGCACCCCTCCTCCCTCCCCCACTGTTTCAATAAGGTCATCTCTCATTCTGCTAAACTCCAATGAGTCTGGGCCGACCAGCTCAACCTTTCCTCGTTAGTCAACCCTACCTTCCCAGGAATCAGCCTGGTGAACCTTCTCTGAACTGCTTCCCCTGTAAGTATGTCCCTCATTGAGTGAAGGCATTCAGGACACTCATCCTGGTGAATACTGAGGGGCATCTCCAGGGGTGGCACAGTGGTTAGCACTCCTGCCTCACAGCGCCAGGGACCCAGGTTTGATTCCCGGCTTCGTCACCGTCTGTGCGGAGTCTGCATGTTCTCCCGGTGACTGCGTGGGTTTCCTCCGGGTGCTCCGGTTTCCTCCCACAGTCCAAAGATGTGTGGGTTAGGTGGATTGGCCATGCCAAATTGCCCCTTAGTGTCAGGGGGACGAGCCTGGGTAAATGCATGGGGGTACGGGGATTGGGCCTGGGTGGGATTGTGGTTGGTCAAGACTCAATGGGCCAAATGGCCTCCTTCTGCACTGTAGGATTCTATGATCTGTCCAACTCCCTGTCTTGAATCTTTAGCAGCACACTGGCTTGCTCAATGACCACTCTTATGCTTATGTGCCTTCTGTTGTGCCCTTCCAGACCACTATGTAAAGTTGAAGCACACGGGATTGCGGGTAATGTCTTGAGATGGATAGAAAGCTGGTTAGCAGATAGGAAGCCAAGAGTTGGCACAAACTGGTCTTTTTCTGATTGGCAGTCAGTGACAAATGGGGTTCCACAGGGATCTGTGCTAGGACCACAACTGTTCCCATCATATATTAATGATTTGGAAGAGGGAACTGAATGTATTATCTCCAAATTTGCAGATGATACAAAGTTGGGTGGGAGAGTGAGCTGTGAGGAGGATGCAGAGATGCTTCAGTGTGATTTGGACAGGCTGAGCGTGTGAGCATCTGCATGGCAGATGCAGTATAATGTGGATAAATGTGAGGTTATCCACTTTGGTAGCAATAATAGGAAGACAGATTATCGCTTGAATGGGTGTAAATTGAAAGAGGTGGATACTCAGCGAGACCTTGGAGTCCTCGTGCATCAGTCGCTGAAAGTAAGCGCGCAGGTACAGCAGGCAGTAAAGGCGGCAAATGGTATGTTGGCCTTCATAGCGAGAGGATTTGAGTATAGGGATAGGGATGTTTTGCTGCAATTGTACAGGATGTTAGTGAGGCCACACCTGGAGTATTGTGTGCAGTTTTGGTGTCCTTATCTGAGGAAGGATGTCCTTGCTATAGAGGGAGTCCAGCGAAGGTTTACCAGGCTGATTCCTGGGATGGCAGGTCTGTCACATGAGGAGAGACTAAGTCGGTAAGGATTATATTCACTGGAGTTTAGAAGAGCGAGAGGGGATCTCATCGAAACTTATAAAATTCTAACAGGGCTCGACAGGGTAGATTCAGAAAGAATGTTCCCAATGGTGGGGGAGTCCAGAGCTAGGTGTCATAGTTTGAGGATAAGGGATAAAGCTTTTAGAACTGAGGTGAGGAGAATTTTCTTCACCCAGAGGGTGGTGAGTGTGTGGAATTCACTCCCACAGAAAGTAGTTGAGGCCAAAACATTGTCTGATTTCAAGAAGAAATTAGATATAGCTCTTGGGGCTTAAGGGATGTGGGAGCAAGGGGGGGATCAGGATATCGAATTCAGTGATAACCTGTGATCAAGGCAAAGCAGGCTTGAAGGGCCGAATGGCCTACTCCTGCTTCTAGTTTCTATGCAAGTTTGTGAGACATGATCTCCCCTTTACAAAACCATGTTGCCTGTCGCTCATAAAGGAGCTTCATACTTAGTCATACTTTTGCGCCCCGCTCCGCACACCCCCCTCCCCACCCCCCCTTCACCTTCCCACTCTAGTTTGAGGATTTAAAATGTTTCAGTTCCTCCCTCCACCCCTCCCCAATCTATCCAGCGTCCACCAGCCGCAGGCTGGGTAGGGAAAAGGCCATGAAGCAGCCAATTAAAATACCGGCCGTGGCGTCATTTTGTCCTTGTAAGAATCTACGGATCTGGGTTTATTTTTAGTCATTCGTGGGACATGGGCGTCGCTGGCTGGCCAGCATTTATTGCCTATCCCTAGTTGCCCTTGTTCAGGGTGCAGTTGAGAGTCAACCTCATTGCTGTGGCCTCTGGAGTCACATATAGGCCAGACCAGGTAAGGACGGCAGATTTCCTTCCCTAAAGGACATTAGTGAACCAGATGGGTTTTTCCAACAACGGTTTCATGGTCATCAGTAGATTCTTAAATTCCAACTATTTTTCATTGAATTCAAATTCCACCGTCTGCCGTGGCGGGATTCGAACCCGGGTCCCCAGAACATTAGCTGAGTTTCTGGATTAATAGGCTAGCGATAATACCACTAGGCCATCGCCTCCCCCCAAATTTGATTCCGAGTGCACTCCCGATCCTGCTGGGATTCCGGGATCGTTTCTGACGCTCCGAATGGCAGGGACGTTTACGGGATGTTTGCGAAGGACTGGACAGCTTTTTCCTTTCCTGGATTTGCAGATTGCCTCCCTGAATAGGCAGCTGGAAGAGGCCAGGAGAGAGCTGGAATCTTTTCAGGAGCAGAACAACCGACTCCAGGGACAACACAACTCCTCCGAGGGCCTCCGAACGCAGGTCCCGAAAGGCTTCATCTCTCAGGTAGGGAACTCACTCTACACTGAAGGTCGCGTGGCTGAATTCCCGCCGTCATAGGCTGGCAGGCCCCGACTCTGGGTGCTGGTGCCTCTGACCCCGCCGGGCGCCTCTGACCCCGCCGGGCGCCTCTGACCCCGCCGGGCGCCCCTGACCCCGCCGGGCGCCCCTGACCCCGCCGGGCGCCCCTGACCCCGCCGGGCGCCCCTGACCCCGCCGAGCCGCCTGAGGAAATATTGGGTCAGATGAGCAATACCAAAGAGTTTTGAGTGGTGTCTTCCAGGAGGCAGAAGAGGGGAAGGCGAAGAAGCGGGGGGTGGGGGCAAGGGCCGAGGAGGAGGGGGCCGAAGGGTCCCGTCCTGCCGAGCTTTATTCCAAAGCACTCCCGGCTGCTCTCCCACATCCGTCCTTCCCTAAACTTGAGGCCATCCGTAACTGCTGCCCATGTTGTAACTCCCCCGTTCTCACTGATCGTTCTCACCTGCTCCTCCAACTCCAGCCTGCTGAGCTTCCCCAATCATTCAGCGCTCCACCAATGGTGACCGTGCCTTCAGCTGCCTACGCCCCGAGCTCCCTCCACCCCCTCCAACCCCTTCCTCCACTCCACTGCTCCACCCCTCACCTCTCCTCTCCCTTTTTCCCTCCCCCCTCGGCCCACCCCCCCTCGCCCACCCCCCCCTCGCCCACTCCCCCCCTCGCCCACCCCCCCCTCGCCCACCCCCCCCTCGCCCACCCCCCCTCGCCCACCCCCCCTCGCCCACCCCCCCTCCTCGGCCCCTGCCCCCACCCCCCGCTTCTTCGCCTTCCCCTCTTCTGCCTCCTGGAAGACACCACTCAAAACTCTTTGGTATTGCTCATCTGACCCAATATTTCCTTGCCTGGCTCAGTGTTATTGGGTCGTGTGCCGTCCATTGGGGTGTTTAATTACATTATTAAAGCTGCTATGTAACTGTAAGTTGTTGTTGTATAAACTGTAAGTTGTTGTTGTATTATGCTCTCTCTCTCCCCCTCCCTCCCCATTCTGTCTCGGTGCTGTACACCACCCTGAGCACCCACTGGCCCAAACTCACCAGGGGAGGCATTTGGAATGTGCCATCGGAACAGGAGGAGACCATTCGGCCTCTCAGACATGCCCCGCAATGCGTTCAGGTCATGCCTCATAGAAACGTGGGATATAGGAGCAGGAGGAGGCCATTCGGCCCTTTGAGCCTGCCCCACCATTCAGTATGATCGTGGCTGAGCCTCTATCTCCCGCCTCTCCCCATTCCCCCGACACCTTTCGCGCCCAAAAATTTCCTTCTTAAATACATTCAGTGATTTGGCCTCCACGGCGTTCTGCGGGAGAGAACTCCACACACTCACCACCCTCTGAGTGAAGACATTTCCCTTCATCCCAGTCCGACACACTCAGCTCCTTAACCTGAGACTGTGCCCCACCGTACTTTAGATTCTCCGACCAATGAGACAATGTCTCAGCGTCCACCCTGTCCAACCCTTACCCCGTATCCTGAGACCGCGACCGCTTGTTCTAGAACCCCACCCACCCCGGCCAGGGGGAACATCATCCCTGCACCCAGTGCTTGGGGTGGCACGGTGGCACGGTGGTTAGCGCTGCTGCCTCACAGCGCCGAGGTTCAATTCCAGCCTCGGGTCACTGTCTATGTGGAGTCTGCACGTTCTCCCCGTGTCTGCGTGGGTTTCCTCCGGGTGCTCTGGTTCGTCCCACAGTCCAAAGATGTGCAGGTTAGGTGGATTAGTCATGCTAAATGTGTGAGGCTACAGGGGTAGGGCCTGGGGTAAGATGTTCTATCAGAGAATCGCTGCAGGCTCGATGGTCTGAATGGTCTCCTTCTGCACTGTAGGGATTCTATAATTTGAAAGTCATGCCGCCTGTTCTGAACGTTTCCCCCCACCCCGCCAACCCCAGCAGGGGGAATAGTTTCTTTCTATCCACCCCATCAACTCATTCAACCTCCTTAGACACCTTAAATGCAAGGGAATGGGAGCCTGGTCTCTGCAGTTTGTGGTTTTAGTCCTGGGATCCGTTCTCTCTCTCTCTCTCTTGCCCCGTGAGTACTCAGGTTGTTCTAATCACCAACCCGAGCCCCATAAAATGTTCGACCCTCACCCCCTTCCAGGAAACCTGCGAGCGTAGCTTCATGGAGATGGAGGGATCCCATCGGAAAGCCATGGAGGAGCTTCAGCGGCAGCACAAACGGGAGCTGGAGAAACTCCAGCACGAGAAGGAACGACTGTTATCAGAGGAAACGGATGCCACCATCTCCGGTAAGAGCTCGCTATCACTGATTGAAGACATTAGCGGCTGGAGGGAGGCACTTCTGACCTTGTACTGTAGGCTGCAGTAATCTACCCGGAGACACATTCCTGGAAAGTTACCTCTGGGGGGGGTGTAAGACCATAAGATATAGGAGCAGAATTAGGCCATTCAGCCCATCGAGTCTGCTCCGCCATTCAATCATGGCTGCTAAGTTTCTGAACCCCATTCTCCCACCTTTTCCCCGTAACCTTTGATCCCTTTACCAATCAAGAACCTATCTATCTCTGCCTTAAATACACTCAATGACCTGGCCTCCACAGCCTTCTGTGACAATGATTCTCCACCCTCTGGCTGAAGAAATTCTTCCTCATCGCGGTTCTAAAGGGTCGTCCCTTTAGTCTGAGGCTGTGCCCTCGGATCCTAGTTTGTCCTAATAATGGAAACATCTTCCCCATGTCCAGTCTATCCAGACCTTTCAGTATCCTGTAAGTTTCAATGAGATCCCCCCCACCCCATTCTTCTAAACTCCGTCGAGTGCAGACCCCGAGTCCTCAAACACTCCTCGTACATCAAGCCTTTCACTCCCGGGATCATTCTGGCCATCCTCCTCTGGACCCTCTCCAGGGAAGGATCTTCCCGTTGATAGAACCTCTTATGATCTCCCAAAACGCTTTACATTGAATGAAGTACTTTTGAAATATCGTCACTTTTGTCATAGAAACATAGAAGATAGGAGGAGGCCATTCGGCCCTTCGAGCCTGCTCCACCATTCATTACGATCATGGCTGATCGTCCAACTCACTCAGCACTCGGATTTGATTTGATTTATTATTGTCATGTCCTGGGATACAGTGAAAAGCATTGTTTCTTGCGCGCAACTACAGACAAAGCATACCGTTCACAGAGCACATAGGGGAGAAGAAAAGGAGAGAGTGCAGAATATAGAGTTGCAGTCACAGATAGGGTGAAGAGATCAGCTTAGTGCAAGGTAGGTCCATTCAAAAGTCTGATGGCAGCAGGGAAGAAGCTGTTCTTGAGTCGTTTGGTACGTGACCTCAGACTTTTGTATCTTTTTCCTGATGGAAGAAGGTGGAAGAGAGAATGTCCGGGGTGCGTGGGGGTCCTTAATTATCCAACTAATCCTGCTTTTTCCCCATAACCTTTGATCCCATTCACCCCAAGTGCTATATCCAGTCGCCTCTTGAATACATTCAATGTTTTGGCATCAACTACTTCCTGTGGTAATGAATTCCACAGGCTCACCTCTCTTTGGGTGAAGAAATGTCTCTTCCACCTTCTTCCATCAGGAAAAAGATACAAAAGTCTGAGGTCACGTACCAAACAACTCAAGAACAGCTTCTTCCCTGCTGCCATCAGACTTTTGATTGGACCTATCTTGCACTGTCTCCTCATCTCTGTCCTGAATGGTCTACCCTGAATCCTCAGACTCTGACCTCTGGTTCTGGATTCCCCCCACCATCGGGAATATCCTCCACGCACCTACCCTGTCTAGTCCTGTTAGAATTTTATAAGTCTCTATGAGATTCCCCCCCCCTCATTCGTCTGAACTCCAGCGAAAACAATCCTAACCTAGCCAATCTCTCCTCAAACATCAGTCCCGCCATCCCTGGAATCAGCCTGGCATAGGAGACACGGCAGCGAATTTGTGCACAGCAAGATCCCATAAGCAACACTGTGATAATGGCTGGATAATCTATTTTTCTGATGCTGATTGCGTGATGCATGTTGTCCAGGACCACAATGAGGGGTTTCCCATCCTGCTGAGAGCAGACAAGGCCTTGGTTTTCAGGCCAGGTCCAGAAGACAGCCTATCTAACAGTGAAGCACTTGGATTTGATTTGATTTATCATTGTCATGTACTGGGATACAGTGAAAAGTATTGTTTCTTGCACGTGCTACAGACAAAGCGTACCGTTCATAGAGTACATAGGGGAGAAGGAAAGGAGAAAGTGCAGAATATAGAGTTGCAGTCACAGATAGGGTGAAGAGATCAGCTTAATGTATGATAGGTCCATTCAGAAGTCTGACGGCAGCAGGGAAGAAGCTGTTCTTGAGTCGGTTGGTACGTGATCTCAGACTTTTGTATCTTTTTCCCGATGGAATAAGGTGGAAGAGAGAATGTCCGGGGTGCGTGGGGTCCTTGATTATGCTGGCTGCTTTGCCGAGGCAGCGGGAAGTGTAGACAGAGTCAATGGATGGGAGGTTGGTTTGAGTGATGGATTGGGCTACATTCACAACCTTTTGTAGTTTCTTGCGGTCTTGGTCAGAGCAGGAGCCATACCAAGCTGTGATACAACCAGAAAGAATGCTTTCTATGGTGCATCTGTGAAAGTTGGTGAGAGTCGTAGCGGACATGTCGAATTCAGTACAACACTGGAATGTCAACCTGGGTTTCAGGCTCAGGCCTCTGGAGTGGGACCTGAATCCCCAACCTTCCGGACTCGGGGGTGAGATTGCTATTTGTGAGTCTGGCCAAGGTGAGAGTGCTGTCTCTGTGAGTCTGGTCAAGGTGAGAGTGCTGTCTCTGTGTCTGGTCAAGGTGAGAGTGCTGTCTCTGTGTCTGGCCAAGGTGAGAGTGCTGTCTCTGTGAGTCTGGCCAAGGTGAGAGTGCTGTCTCTGTGAGTCTGGCCAAGGTGAGAGTGCTGTCTCTCTGTGTCTGGCCAAGGTGAGAGTGCTGTCTCTGTGAGTCTGGCCAAGGTGAGAGTGCCGTCTCTGTGTCTGGCCAAGGTGAGAGTGCTGTCTCTGTGAGTCTGGCCAAGGTGAGAGTGCTGTCTCTGTGTCTGGTTAAGGTGAGAGTGCTGTCTCTGTGTCTGGCCAAGGTGAGAGTGCTGTCTCTGTGAGTCTGGCCAAGGTGAGAGTGCTGTCTCTGTGAGTCTGGCCAAGGTGAGAGTGCTGTCTCTGTGAGTCTGGCCAAGGTGAGAGTGCTGTCTCTGTGAGTCTGGTCAAGGTGAGAGTGCCGTCTCTGTGATCCTGGCCAAGGTGAGAGTGCCGTCTCTGTGAGTCTGGTCAAGGTGAGAGTGCCGTCTCTGTGAGTCTGGTCAAGGTGAGAGTGCTGTCTCTGTGATCCTGGCCAAGGTGAGAGTGCTGTCTCTGTGAGTCTGGCCAAGGTGAGAGTGCTGTCTCTGTGAGTCTGGTCAAGGTGAGAGTGCCGTCTCTGTGATCCTGGCCAAGGTGAGAGTGCTGTCTCTGTGTGTCTGGTCAAGGTGAGAGTGCTGTCTCTGTGAGTCTGGCCAAGGTGAGAGTGCTGTCTCTGTGAGTCTGGTCAAGGTGAGAGTGCCGTCTCTGTGATCCTGGCCAAGGTGAGAGTGCCGTCTCTGTGAGTCTGGTCAAGGTGAGAGTGCCGTCTCTGTGAGTCTGGTCAAGGTGAGAGTGCTGTCTCTGTGATCCTGGCCAAGGTGAGAGTGCTGTCTCTGTGTCTGGTCAAGGTGAGAGTGCTGTCTCTGCGCCCGGCCTGCTGCCTGTGACGGATGTGATGATTGGAGATCGGTGTGTCGGGAATCCTCAGTGAAGCAGCTTTAGAGTTCGATGGATTCCCTGGGGAAAGTCTTCCCGAGTGTCTGATTATCCCCGTGTAGTGAGGAGCGGATTCAGCTGATTCCCGAACTTAAACACGGTCCACAGTTGCCACTTTTCATTTCCATCTCACAGTTTTCAGAAAGGGAAATCCTTGACAAAATTGACTTTGGAGGATATCGACCGACGTGTGGTGAGATAAAGCTTTAAAAAAAAACATGATAATCTGGTCCACAGGTCACAGTAACTCAAACAACTGGGAATTATTAATGAAAGCCAGCACGGACTTGTTCAATCATCTTTTAGCTAATACGTAAGAACTAGGAGCAGGAATAGGCCATCTGGCCCCTCGAGCTGCTCCGCCATTCAATAAGATCATGGCTGATCTTTTCGTGGACTCAGCTCCACTTACCCGCCCGCTCACCATAACCCTTAATTCCTTCACTGTTCAAAAATCTATCTATCCTTGCCTTAAAAACATTCAGTGCGATAGCCCCAACTGCTTCACTGGGCAGGGAATTCCACAGATTCACAACCCTGTTAAGATTTTTTGATGAGACAACAGAGAGGGTTGATGAGGGTAATGACATTGATGTGGTTTACATGGACATCCAGCAGGCATTTGATAAAGTACCACGGTGGCACAATGGTTCGCACTGCTGCCTCACAGCGCCAGGGTCCCCGGGTCAATTCTGACCATTCATGACCTCATTGAACGGTGGAGGAGATTTGAGGGGCCGAATGGCCTACTCCTGCTCCAATTTCTTTGAATCTTGTGAGGTTATTAAGCCACCCCTCAGCTTCCTCTGTCCCAGAGAAAAAAATTTAAGAACCATAGAATCCCTACAGTGCAGAAAGAGGCCATTCAGCCCATCGAGCCTGCACAGACTCTCTGAAAGAGCATCCCACCCAGGCTAACCCCTCTGCCCTATTCCCACAACCCTGTGCATTTACCGTGGCCTATCCACCTAACCTACACATCCCGGGACACTAAGGGGCAATTTAGCACGGCCAATCCACCTAACCCGCACATCTTTGGACTGTGGGAAGAAACCGGAGCACCCGGAGGAAACCCAGGCAGACACGGGGAGAAGGTGCAAACTCCACAGAGACAGTGACCCAATCTGTGAATCGAACCCGGTTGCCTGGCGCTGTGAGGCAGCAGTGCTAACCACTGTGCCGCCCTGGGAGAAGACTTGTGTGGACCATAAAAACCAGCATAGGTCAGTTGGGCCGAATGGCCTGATTCTGTGCTGTAACAGATGATCCCAGCGACCGCTCCCATCGCAACTCCCATTGCCTAGCTCTGGTTCAACTCATTATGGAACTTTACCCCTCATTTCAACCCTTGTTTATACGATTGTTGTTGCTTCTGAGGAAGTTGAGACCCGGGCCCGCTAATTAGATGCAAATGCTCATTTAAATAAATTATGCAACCCCGCCCCGATTTCTAACATGGAGCTGACGACGCCCGGAATCTGGCGCCCAGAGACTCGTGGAGGCCGTGGCGCCCAGTGGGGAGCCCGTGAAACGGACTCCGCTTGAGTCTCCCGGCCCATTGCACTGCTAAATCAGCGCAGCAGGCTGGCAGAATCATCCCCATAGGCAATTAGAGCTTCATTTTATTTGATCTCAGCATGGGCCCTGAGGTCTGCCCATGGGTAGATACTAGGTGAGTTGGCATGGAGGATGTAAGGGCAAAGGGTGATGGGTGAGGGTCATGGGTTGGCGAAGGTTGGCACTTAAGTTCATAGGTTTCATTGACAACTGCAGTTTGTGGTTGCAGTTTCACTATTGTGAAGCTAGACCATTCACCGGATGTCACATCCAGTCACTCATCACAAGAACAGCGCTCTTAACGCAGTCCAGCATCCCCAAGATGTTTCAGAGGAGTGTTACCAAAAGAAAATGAACACCCAGCCTCCCGTGGGCGGCACGGTGGCACAGTGGTTAGCACTGCTGCCTCACAGCGCCAGGGATTCGATTCCCGGCTTGGGTCACTGTCTGTGTGGAGTCTGCACGTTCTCCCCATGTCTGCGTGGGTTTCCTCCGGTTTCCCCTCTCAGTCCGAAAGACGTGCTGGTTAGGGTGCATTGGCCGTGCTAAATTCCCCCTCAGTGTAACCCGAACAGGCGCTGGAGTGTGGCGATGAGGGGAATTTCGCAGTAACTTCATTGCAGTGTCAATGTCAGCCTTACTTGTGACACTAATAAATAAACTTTAACTTTACGAAGGAGGTGTTAGGGTAGGTGGCCAAAGGCTCGGTCGAGAAGGTGGGGTTTTAAAGGAACAAAGCGAGGTAGAGGAGTGGAAATGTTTAGGGAGGGAATTCCAGAGCTCCCGGTGGGGCAACGACTGAAACCGGGGATGTGGAAGAAGCCGTCATTGGAGGAGCGCGGACATCGCGGAGGGTTACAGAGTCACAGGGTGGGATTTTCCCGCCATCTTCGCCCCAAGACCGGAAAATCCAGCCCAAGGTCAGTGAACCTTTGCATGGTCCGTGTCCCGCCCGCTGCGATTCCCGTGGCGGGCGGGACAGGAAAATTCCATCCAAAGAGTCATCGAGATATACAGCAGGGAAACAGGCCCTTCAGCCCAACTTGCCCATGCTGACCAGGTTTCC
Source organism: Mustelus asterias (assembly GCF_964213995.1). NCBI lineage: Eukaryota > Metazoa > Chordata > Chondrichthyes > Carcharhiniformes > Triakidae > Mustelus > Mustelus asterias. The sequence goes on from NC_135821.1 coordinate 18,490,265, forward strand.
TAAACTGAACTAGTCCCATTTGCCTGTGTTTGGCCCGTATCCCTCTAAACCTTTTCCATCCATGTACCTGCCCAAATGTCTTTTCAATGTTGTAATTGTAGCCGCCTCTACCACCCCCTCTGGCAGCTCATTCCATACACGCACCACCCTCTGTGTGGAAAAGTTGTCCCTCGGGTCCCTTTCCCCTCTCACCTTAAACCTACGCCCTCTAGTTTTGGTCTCCCCCTATCCTGGGGGAAAAGACCTCGGCTATTCACCTTGTCCATGCCCCTCGTGATTTTCTAAACCTCTATAAGGTCACCCCCCTCATCCTCCTGGGGCTGGGGGAGCGAACAGAGAGCCGAAGAGGTGAGGTCCGTGAGGGATGTGGAAACAGGGATGAGAGATTCAAAGCGGAGATGTGGCTGGAGCGGGAGCCCCCAGTGCCGGTTAGTGATCTCTGGCTGGGACGGGGAGGGGGGGGAGTTGGCGAGGGGTAGTTAGCTTGCAGGCTGCTGGCAAAGGATTCTGGGACACACAAACCCATGGCGGGTTTCTGTTGGTAACCTGTGGGTAACGATGTGAAAGCAGTGAATCTGAGTTGTGACCGGTCTGCGTTCCCTGTTGCAGCCATTGAAGCCGTGAAGAAGGCCCATCGTGAGGAGCTGGAGAGATTGCGGAGCACTCAGAACATTGCCAACAACAATGATTTGGAGAGACTTCGTAAGCAGCACCAGTGAGTATCACCTCGAGTGTGTGTGTGTGAGTGTGTGTGAGTGTGTGTGAGTGTGTGTGTGTGTGAGTGTGTGTGTGTGTCCCTGAGTAAGGGGCAGCCACTAGCAGAGGGAGCTGCTGGTGTAAGTGGGTGTTTAGTTTACTTTTCTAACATTGGGCAGGGGGGGATCGCCCGTCTTCAGAGTTTATCCAATCACCTGAACCACAGCAAACTGAACTCTGACTGAAACTGATTATTTCTCCAGAAAAATGGTGTGATTGGCGGATAGTTAAATGACCCACTGACTATCTCAATCCCAGTCAGTCAGCGAGCAGCAGTGATTGATGTGGGAATAAGAGGGTCTTTTCCATCCCGGTTTGGGAATAATGATGTCCAATGCAGCACGTTACGGGGCGCCCAGCTGGGAGCGCGGGGGCGCCCAGCTGGGAGCGCGGGGGCGCCCAGCTGGGAGCGCGGGGGCGCCCAGCTGGGAGCGCGGGGGCGCCCAGCTGGGAGCGCGGGGGCGCCCAGCTGGGAGCGCGGGGGCGCCCAGCTGGGAGCGCGGGGGCGCCCAGCTGGGAGCGCGGGGGCGCCCAGCCGGGAGCTCGGGGGCGCCCAGCCGGGAGTGTGGGGCGGGGCACCTAGCCGGGAGCACGGGGGTGCCTAGCCAGGAGCCCAGGCCGTCTAGCCGGGGCCCAGGGCGTCTAGCCGAGAGCACGGATTGCCCTTTGGATGGGTGTGTTGTGTGACAGTCACGGGCTCCGCTGATTATTGGCTGCTTCCCCCCATAGGGAGGATCTGGACGCGTTGCAGCGAGAGCTGCAGGTTCTGTCGGAACAATATTCCCGCAAGTGCCTGGAGATCAACTACCAGATGAAGGAGACGCAGTTGCGGGAGAAGGACCTGTCTCGGAGCCAGCGGGAGAACGAGGAACTGCTGAGACAGAACCAGGTACCGGGGGCAATCGCAGCGAGGCCCGGGCCAGAACGCGAGCTCCTCAGAGACACCTTACACTGAGGGAGGGGGGGGACTGCAGGAAACAGGCCACTCAGCCCATCGGCCACGGCTAGGAATGCTGGTGTGATACAGAGCAGTGAGTGTAGAATGGCCACTCTAATCCCAGCCTCAGGACGCATGGTGATCCACATAGAACAGCACAGCTCAGGAACAGGCCCTTCGGCCCACAATGTTGTCCTGAACATGACGTAAAATTAAACTAATCCCTTCTGCTTGCCCTTGCTCCATATCCCTCTATTCCTTCCATATTCATGTGCTTATCTAAAAGCACCTTAAACACCCCTATCATACTAAGGGAGTGCCGCACTGTCAGAGGGTCAGTACTGAGGGAGTGCCGCACTGTCAGAGGGTCAGTACTGAGGGAGTGCCGCACTGTCAGAGGGTCAGTACTGAGGGAGTGCCGCACTGTCAGAGGGTCAGTACTGAGGGAGTGCCGCACTGTCAGAGGGTCAGTACTGAGGGAGTGCCGCACTGTCAGAGGGTCAGTACTGAGGGAGTGCCGCACTGTCAGAGGGTCAGTACTGAGGGAGTGCCGCACTGTCAGAGGGTCAGTACTGAGGGAGTGCCGCACTGTCAGAGGGTCAGTACTGAGGGAGTGCTGCACTGTCAGAGGGTCAGTACTGAGGGAGTGCTGCACTGTCAGAGGGTCAGTACTGAGGGAGTGCTGCACTGTCAGAGGGTCAGTGCTGAGGGAGTGCTGCACTGTCAGGGGGTCAGTGCTGAGGGAGTGTCGCACTGTCGGAGGGTCAGTACTGAGGGGGCGGCTGCACTGTCAGAGGGTCAGTATTGAGGAGTGCTGCACTGTCGGAGGGTCAGTACTGAGGGGGTGCTGCACTGTCGGAGGGTCAGTACTGAGGGGGTGCTGCACTGTCGGAGGGTCAGTACTGAGGGGGCGGCTGCACTGTCAGAGGGTCAGTATTGAGGGGTGCTGCACTGTCGGAGGGTCAGTACTGAGGGGGTGCTGCACTGTCGGAGGGTCAGTACTGAGGGGGTGCTGCACTGTCGGAGGGTCAGTACTGAGGGGGCGGCTGCACTGTCAGAGGGTCAGTATTGAGGGGTGCTGCACTGTCGGAGGGTCAGTACTGAGGGGGTGCTGCACTGTCGGAGGGTCAGTACTGAGGGGGGGGCTGCACTGTCAGAGGGTCAGTACTGGGGTGCTGCACTGTCAGAGGGTCAGTGCTGAGAGAATGCTGCACTGTCAGAGGATCAGTACTGAGGGAGTGCCGCACTGTCAGGGTCAGTATTGAGGGAGTGCCGCACTGTCAGAGGGTCAGGACTGAGGGAGTGCCGCATTGTCAGAGGGTCAGTACAGAGGAAGCGCCGCACTGTCAGAGGGTCAGTACTGAGGGAGTGCCACACTATCAGAGGGTCAGTGCTGAGGGAGTGCCACACTATCAGAGGGTCAGTGCTGAGGGTGTGCCACACTATCAGAGGGTCAGTGCTGAGGGAGTGCCGCACTGTCAGAGGATCAGTGCTGAGGGAGTGCCACACTATCAGGGGGTCAGTGCTGAGGGAGTGCCGCACTGTCAGAGGATCAGTGCTGAGGGAGTGCCACACTATCAGGGGGTCAGTGCTGAGGGAGTGCCACACTGTCAGAGGCTCAGTATTGAGGGAGTGTTGCACTGTCAGAGGGTACTAGCTACCCCCTATTCCCGTAAACCCATGTTATTACTCAGCTAATACCCCTTACGCTAAGGACAATTTTTCATGTCCAATCCACCTAACCAGCACGTCTTTCGGACTGTGGGAGGAAACCGGAGCACCCGGAGGAAACCCACGCAGACACGGGGAGAATGTGCAACCTCCACACAGACAATCACCCAAGCTGGGAATCGTACCCAGGTCCCTGGCACTGTGAGGCGGCGTTGCTTTAACCACTGTGCCACCATGTGCCACCCATAAATTGGCTGCTGTGTTTCCTACATTGCAACAGTGACTACACTTGAAAAGTACCTCTCTGTCTGTGGGTCTTTGTGAATGTTTCGAGGTTGTAAAAGGTGTTACAGAAATGCAAGTCTTTCACTTCTCTGCCTTTCTTGTCTTTTCTTAATTCTACTCCCAAGAATCTCCAACACCCTAAACAGACAACCACACAGCTTCCCCACTGTCAGGGACATCTTGTCCTACCCTCCAGTGTTAGGCTGCACAGGGGACAGGAGGGAAAGTGGTCAAGAGATTAGCCTACAGAAAAATTAGCCAAGTGCCAAGTCTGGGCAGCGTGTCACTGGGCACTGGGTAGGCCACAGGGCAGAAATACATAGGCAGGAAATGGAAAAGGAGGTGGTGGTATATTTAAAGTTTATTTATTAGTGTCACAAATAGGCTTACATTAACACTGCAAGGAAGTTACTGTGAAAATCCCCGAGTTGCCGTCTGTTCGGGTACACTGAGGGAGGATTTAGCATGGCCAATGCACTTAACTAGCACGTCTTTCGGACTGTGGGAGGAAACCCGTGCAGACACGGGGAGAATGTGCAGACTCCACACAGAGAGTGACCCAAGCCAGGAATCGAGCCTGGCTCCCTGGCGCTGTGAGGCAACAGTGCTAACCACTGTGCTACCGTGGTGTTGTCACTGGACTAGTAATACAGAGGCCCAGGGCAATGTACTGGGGACTCAGGTTCGAATCCCACCACAGCACCTGGGGAAATTTGAATTCAATAAAAATCTGGAATTAAGAATCTGCTGATGACCGTGAAACCATTGTCGAAAAAACGGACCTGGGTCACTAATGTCCCTTTAGGGAAGGAAATCTGCCGTCCTTACCCGGTCTGGCCTACATGTGAAATCGTGGAAATCATAGAAACCCTACAGTACAGAAAGAGGCCATTCGGCCCGTCGAGTCTGCACCGACCACAATCCCACCCAGGCCCTACCCCCATATCCTTACATATTTACCCACTAATCCCTCTAACCTACACATCTCAGGACACTAAGGGCAATTTTTTTTTTAGCACGACCAATCAACCTAACCCGCACATCTTTGGACTGTGGGAGGAAACCGGAGCACCCGGAGGAAACCCACATAGACACGGGGAGAATGTGCAAACTCCACACAGACAGTGACCCGAGGCGGGAATCGAACCCAGGTCCCCGGAGCTGTGAAGCAGCAGTGCTAACCACTGTGCTACCGTGCTGACCGTGACTCCAGAACCACAGCAATGTGGTTGACTCTTAACTGCCCTCCAAGGGCAGCTTGGGATGGGCAATAAATGCTGGCCAGCCAGCGACGCTCACACCTCATAAAGAAAGAAAAGAGAGACTCCACTAGTTTATAGTTTATTTATTAGTAAGACTCACATTAACACTGCAATGAAGTTACTGTGAAAATCCCCCAGTCGCCACATTCCGGTGCCTGTTCGGGTACACCGAGGGAGAATTTAGCACGGCCAATGCACCCTAACCAGCACGTCTTTCGGACTGTGGGAGGTAACCGGAGCACCCGGAGGAAACCCACTCAGACACGGGGAGAACGTGCAGACTCTGCACAGACAGTGACCCAAGCCGGGAATCGAACCCGGGTCCCTGGCGCTGTGAGGCAGCAGTGCTAACCTACTGTGCCACTACTCTGGGAAGCTCAGCGCTGAGTGGAAGGTTAAGTTGTTGTACACGTGGCTTTTAAGATAACATCCACAGCCACTGGAGACATTAATGCGTGGTTTGTAGCGCAGGATGTCACTGCTATTTAAAAGCCTTGTGTTTCCGCGGCAGGACACATTTAGAATAATCACACTCAGGAGTGAAGCTTGTCTGATCTCGAAGATTCAGATAACAGTATGTCTAAGGTCCCTGCTGTCCTCTTTGCTTCCGGTGAGACTCATCTCCACTCAGAGACAGCAAACCTTTGACCACTGGCTTTCGGTGCAAGGGCGGGGGACCCTCTCACCCCTCCACCCTCTACAGCATTGTCCGGGGGGTGAAGGGGGCCTGTACCTCCTCACTTCGCTGTTCATTCCCACTTTTCCGCAATGAGCTGCAAAATTCCCAGCCTGGCACCAACATGTCTCTTACCCGTCCATATACCGGCAATTTATATGTTGAAAAATATTTTGGGGCGGCACGGTGGTTGCCGCTCCTGCTTCACAGCGCCAGGGGCCCGGGTTCGATTCCCGGCCTCGGGTCACTGTCTGTGTGGAGTTTGCACGTTCTCCCCGTGTCTGCGTGGGTTTCCTCCGGGTACTCCGGTTTCCTCCCACAGTCCAAAGACGTGCGGGTTAGGTGGATTGGCCGTGCTGGATGCACTCGGTTATGGGGATAGGGCAGGAGAGTGGGCCTGGGAGAGATGCTCTTTCGGAGAGTCGGTGGCTCGATGGGCTGAATGGCCTCCCTCTGCACTGGAGGGATTCTAGGGTTCTATTGTGTCATGTGTTAACCGTGTATCTGACTTTCAGGGACCTTTAAGGTTTGTTTGTTTATTAGTGTCACGGATCAATTAACACTGCAATGAGGTTACTGTGAAAATCCCCTAGTTGCCATATTCCGTCACCTGTTTAGGTACACTGAGGGAGAATTTAGCACGGCCAATGCACCCTAACCAGCACATCTTTTGCACTGTGGGAGGAAACCGGAGCACCCGGAGGAAACCCACGCAGACACGGGGAGAACGTGCAAACTCCACACAGACAGTGACCCAAGCCAGGAATCGAACCCGGGTCCCTGGCGCTGTGAGGCAGCAGTGCTAACCACTGTGCCAGCCTTGATGTTGATGCACTGAATTTTAACTATCACTGAGATCCACACTGGAGAGAACATTGGATCTGGAGATTGGAATTCTGTGGTCCCAAGGAGGTAGAAACACAAAATGGATTCACAAAGATGGTAGTCAGACTGAGATGTTATAGAATCATAGAATGACAGTGCACAAGGAGGCCGTTCAGCCCATCGAGTCGGCGCCGACCACAATCCCAAACTAGGCCCTATCCCCACAACCCCACATATTTACCCTGCTAAACCCCCTGACACTCGGGTCAACTTAGCACGGCCAATGCACCTAACCTGCACATCTTTCAGACTGTGGGAGGAAACCGGAGCACCCGGAAGAAACCCACGCAGACACGGGGAGAACGTGTAGATTCTGCACAGTGATCCAAGGCTGGAATCAAACCCGGGTCCCCGGCGCTGTGTGGCAGCAGTGCCTGCCACTGTGCCAATAGTTCTCAGAAAAGCTGAATAAATTGCAATTGTTCTTTCTCGAAAAGAGAGGGCTGAATGGTGACCAGATAGAGATCTTGAAAATTAAAAGCTGATAGGGTGGATGCACAGAAGATGTTTCCACTTGTGAAGGAGACCAAAACTAGGGATTATTAATGTGAGATAGTCACCAACATATCAAATGAGAAATTAAAGGCAAACTTCTTCCAACTGCAGGGTAGTCAAACTCCTTTAACAGCACAGCACCTTTCAAACCGGCGGCCGCTACCATCTGGGAGGACACGGGCAGCAGATATCTGGGAACACCACCACCTGGAGGTTCCCCTCCAAACCACTCACCATCCTGACTTGGAAATATACCACCGTTCCTTCACTGTTGCTGGGTCAGATTGCTGGGTCTCCCTCCCCAACAGCACGGTGTCAGGTTAACTTCACTGAGTTGCCGTGTGGCTAGTTCTAGTCTGCAGGCAGCTTTGTGGTTGCGACTCCTTTTTTTCAAACGCTTACCACAAACTGCCCAAAGGTCAACAGCTTTGCCCACGCGTGGGGGCGTGCCCGAGTGTAAACCTTCGCTGTACTCCCTCTGTAGCAAGGACATCCTTCCTCAGATAAAGACACCAAAACTGCGCACAATACTCCAGGTGTGGCCTCACCAACGCCCTGTACAATTGCAGTGTGCGCGAGTGTGCGCGCATGCGTGCACACTGCAATTGTACAGGGTCTTGGTGAGGCCACACCTGGAGTATTGTGCACAGTTTTGGTGTCCTTACCTGAGGAAGGATGTCCTTGCTATAGAGGGAGTGCAGCGAAGGTTTACCAAGCTGATTCCTGGGATAACAGATCTGTCATATGAGGAGAGACTTAAGTCGGTTAGGATTATATTCACCTGAGTTTAGAAGAGTGAGAGCGGATCTCATAGAAACTTATAAAATTCTAACAGGGTTACACAGGGTAGATTCAGAAAGAATGTTCCCAATGGTGGGGGAGTCCAGAACTAGGAGTCATAGTTTGAGGATAAGGGGTAAACCTTTTAGTTTAAAGTTTATTTATTAGTGTCACAAATAGAGTTACATTAACACTGCAATGAAGTTACTGTGAAAATCCCCTAGCCGCCACACTCCGGTGCCTGTTCGGGTACACTGAGGGAGAATTTAGCATGGCCAATGCACCTAACCAGCACGTCATTGGAACTGTGGGAGGAAACCGGAGCACCCGGAGGAAACCCACGCAGATACGGGGAGAACGTGCAGACTCCACATAGACAGTGACCCAAGCCGGGAATCAAACCCGGGTCCCTGGCGATGTGAGGCAGCAGTGCTAACCACTGTGCTACCATTTAAGGGTGCATGGGGTCCCTGATTATGCTGGCTGCTTTTCTGAGGCAGCGTGAAGTGTAGACGGAGTCAATGGATGGGAGGACGGTTTGCGTGACGGACTGGGTTTGGTTCACAACCCTTTTGTAGTTTCTTGCAGTCTTGGGCAGAGCAAGAGCCGTACCAAGCTGTGATGTGTCCGAAAAGGATGCTTTCTCTGGTGCATTTGTAATAATTGGCGAGAGTCGTAGTGGACATGCCGAATTTCCTTAGTCTTCTGAGAAAGCGGGTGGGCTTTCTTAACATAACTATGATAACCCTGAATAAGTTGGAGCTGTTCGAACACTCCCCTGAAGCTGGGTGATTACATGTGGATGCACACTCTGAACCGGCCAACTGTCACCGAGAGCTTCACTCGCATCTCATTTCTGATATTTCTTTCTTTCTCCTGCAGGAGTTGAACGGCCAGTTGTCGGAGGAGATTGCCCGAATACGAACGCTTGTCACAGGGAAGAGCCAGGGACATGTTGGGAATTTAGCTGTGACCAGTGACAGAGATACCTGTGAATTGGAGGTAAGACCGGAAGGTGGGGGCTGGCTTTTCACTGAATCATGGACCAGTTGGCAAGAAAGTGGTTCGAAGGTCAAGGATCGTCCAGCGCAGAAGGAGGTCACTCGGCCCATCCACGTCTGTACTGGCCCTTAGAAAGAACCACCCAATTAGTTTCACTCCCCTCCTCTTGTTCCCCATCACCCTACAAGTCGTTGCTTTGCAAAAACATTGCAGGTAGACATATCACCTTGCATCATGTTCTTGGGGGTCAAAGGGAATTGCGTAAATACTTAAAAGGCCAAAAGCCTCTGGCTCTTTCTCCAGTCACATAGCTCTCTTAAAAAGCAGGCATCGACATGATAGGCTGAAGAATCGTCTACTGTACTGAGTGATTCTATAGTATGTAACACTGTGTTAATAGCAATGCAGAACAAAAATAGTTGTTACACCAGTAAGCGTGATCCCAAAAATAACAGTGAGGTAAAAGTGGAGACTGATCAGACCAATTGCCAACCACTCAAAGAGGAATAGCTCGCCTCATAATCTGTTAAAAGTGAGTGTGAAGTGGTGCGATCTTTAATAACTTTTTCTGGTTGAATCAAAATAACTACCTGAGACACTGTAAAATAAACAAGTAACACTTTATTTATCTAACTAACAGTGAACAGGTCAACTAAACTATTAACAAACTGAATAAAACAATATTCTAATGGAATGCTGTTTCGATAAATACAATTCCCACTTATTAATAAACAAATAAAACCTTTATTCACTCTCTAAATTACTCTAAAGCGTCTTCCGGAATCTTCTCTGTTGATTTCTTCTGTCTGGAACCTCTGACTTTTGGTACCTCTGCTTTTCAGATGAGGCTTTGAGCTAAAAGCTCTGAGCTGTGGCAGGGGACAGTTTCTGTGACTCTCTGCTTTTTGTCCCACTGCCTGTTCTCTTCTACCTGTGATGACATATCCACATCCCCTACAATATGATTGGTTCTCAGGTTACCAAAACATCAATTTCAAATCTAATAGGTTGCTGGTAGCTAAGTGCCTGATTCAAATTTGATTGGCTAAATTCAAAGCATCCAAATGCCTGAAGCCCGTTACCAAGGCAACCCTGCTGTTTGGCCTTTGAAACGATGTTTCAGTCTGTGTACTGGCACCATAAGTACAGGGGAAAAAAACACCACCTTTTAAAGGGGCCACGCAACACTGTCACCTCCTCGCATTTCACAATTTTCTTATAATTTTACAAACACCAACTTAGCAACAGGAGGAAACCGGAGCACCCGGAGGAAACCCACGCAGACACTGGGAGAATGCACAGACTCCGCACAGACAGTGACCCAAGGCTGGAATTGAACCCGGGTCCCTGGCGCTGTGAGGCTGCAGTACTAACCTACTGTGCCGCCACATGGACTGCAGCGGTTCAAGAAGGCGGTTCACCTCCACATCCTCAGGGGCAACTAGGAAAGGGCAGTAGATGCTGGTCCAGCCAGTGACACCCGCATTCTGTTAAAGAGTTAAAATAAATCATTTTAAGAACCCAATAGGTCACGCCTCAGTCTTTTTTAAGAGAGAGTGTGTGGATAAGGAAAATGTAGAAGCTAAGACTAGTGTCTGGTCTCCAGATTGTCACTCACGGTGGCACAGTGGTTAGCACTGCTGCCTCACAGTGCCAGGGACCCGGGTTCGATTCCCAGCTTGGGTCACTGTGTGGAGTTTGCACATTCTCCCCGTGTCTGCGTGGGTTTCCTCCGGATGCTCCAGTTTCCTCCCACAGTCTGAAAGACGTGCTGGTTAGAATCATAGAATTCGTACAGTGCAGAAGGAGGCCATTCGGTCCATCGAGTCTGCACCGACCACAATCCCACCCAGGCCCTATCCCCATAACCCCGTGTATTTACCCTGCTAATGCCCTTGACACTAGGGTCAATTTACCATGGCCAATCAACCTAACCCGCACATCTTTTGGACTGTGGGAGGAAACCGCAGCACCCGGAGGAAACCCACGCAGACACGGGGAGAACGTGCAGACTCCGCACAGACAGTGACCCAAGCCGGGAATCGAACCCGGGTCCCTGGCGCTGTGAGGCAGCAGTGCTAACCATTGTGCCACCGTGCCACCCTGGGCAGTGCCAGGGGGTGGGGCCAGTGGGGGTGGGGCCATTAGGGGTGGAACCAGTTGGGGAGGGGCTAATGGGGGTGGGCTAATGGGGGGGGGGGGGGGGGGGGGAGGTGGCCTGCTGCAACTAATGTGGAGGGCGGTGGGTGCACAATCGGTGGGGGTGGGGAGTCCATGAGGGCCACATCTCAGGCCACGGGCCCTCACAATTGTGGGGGGGGTTGGGTGGGTGCTGCATCAGGCTGCCTGCAGTAAGCAGCAGGGGCCCGACAGCTCTCTCTCTTGTCTGTCAGACCCCTGCTACTGTTCATGCGCATGTGCGGCATCAGAGGTCTGCACATGCGCGCTATCTCCCTCTGCAGGCTTTCGGGCACCCGAAGTACCTCCCGCAGACTTCTGTAGTGAGCCACTGATATTTTTGCAGGCAGCGTGCGTATGAGGGAGCCTGAAAACACGCACAGAAAACAGATCTGGAACTCTCCCAGTTTCAAGTCCGCCCAGCACATAGATTCTAACCTGATATCTATTACGTATAAGCCAATTGAACCCCTCAATTAATTTCTAGGCTTGAACCCACTGCTGAACATGTCATCTTACTGTTTTCTATATCTAAGCGAGGCTGAATCGCTCGATTTAGATTTCAGCTCACTGTCACTATCCATTTCTAAATATAAACCAACTAAACCCCCTCGATCAGATTGCAGATTGTAAACCACTCCAGTGTGTACATTATTCTCCATATAAACTACCCGAGCTCTTCAACTATATTCCAGCTCTAAGTTGATCTTTCTCTACACTAAATCAAATCAAAAGGCTTATATTTACACTGCAATGAAGTTACTGTAAAAATCCCCTAGTCGCCACACTCCGGCGCTTGTTCGGGTTCACTGAGCACGGCCAATGCACCCTAACCAACACATCTTTCGGACTGTGGGAGAAAACCGGAGCACCCGGAGGAAACCCACGCAGACACGAGGAGAATGTGCAAACTCCACACAGACAGTGACCCAAGCCGGGAATCGAACCCGGGTCCCTGGCGCTGTGAAACAGCAGTGCTAACCACTGTGCCACCCCACCCTCTGGCCCTTCATTAGATTCCAGTCGTTAGCACATTTCAGGGCATGTTGTACAATGTGATTCTAATCCGGCTGTAAACAGCGGGAAAAGCTGCTTTGTTGGGGGGGAGGTCTCTGTGAATTCACTGCGGTTTGTGCACATCCCCAGGTCTTACTGCGGATTAAGGAGAATGAAGTGCAGAACCTCAGGAGGGAGACCACGTGCCTGCGGGACGAGCTTCAGTCAATGCAATGGGTAAGTGCAGCGCCTTGTAGAGAAGATGCCGGGGGGGCCCACACCCCGCCACCTGTGGCCCCACACTGCCCCCGAATGGCTCCACACAGTCCCCCCCCACCCCCCCGGTGCCACTTGGCTCCCCCGCGGTGCCCGCTCGCGGTGCTCCCCCGCGGTGCCCGCTCGCGGTGCTCCCCCCGCGGTGCTCCCCCCGCGGTGCTCCCCCCGCGGTGCCCGCTCGCGGTGCTCCCCCGCGGTGCCCGCTCGCGGTGCTCCCCCCGCGGTGCTGCCCCGCGGTGCCCGCTCGCGGTGCTCCCCCCGCGGTGCCTGCTCGCGGTGCTCCCCGCGGTGCCCGCTCGCGGTGCTCCCCCCGCGGTGCCCGCTCGCGGTGCTCCCCCCGCGGTGCCCGCTCGCGATGCTCCCCCCGCGGTGCCCGCTCGCGGTGCTCCCCCCGCGGTGCCCGCTCGCAGTGCTCCCCCGCGGTGCTGCCCCGCGGTGCCCGCTCGCGGTGCTCCCCCCGCGGTGCTCCCCCCGCGGTGCCCGCTCGCGGTGCTCCCCCCGCGGTGCCCGCTCGCGGTGCTCCCCCCGCGGTGCCCGCTCGCGGTGCTCCCCCGCGGTGCTCCCCCGCGGAGCTCCCCCTGCGGTGCCCACTCGCGGTGCTCCCCCCATGGTGCTCCCCCCGCAGTGCCCGCTCGCGGTGCTCCCCCGCGGTGCCCGCTCGCGGTGCTCCCCCCGCGGTGCCCACTCGCGGTGCCCACTCGCGGTGCTCCGCACACGGTGCTCCCCCCGCGGTGCCCGCTCGCGGTGCTCCCCCCGCGGTGCTCCCCCGTGCCCTGAGTAACCAGGGTTTTTTTTCTGGGGAATCTCTCCCTCCAGGATAAGAAGTACGCGACAGACCGATACAACGAGATTTACACCGAGTTAACTGTGATGAAGGTCAGGACGGAGCGGGAACTCTCTCAGGTGAAGGAGCAGCTCAAACTGGCAATGGCGGCTCTCAAAGAAAAAGATTCACTCAACAGCATCACCAAGTGAAGGTGGGTCCCACCCCTCACCCCTGCAACACCCACTCCCCCCCCAACCCCCTCTCACCCTCTGACCCACCGACCCTCCCCCACACCCCCTCACCCCCTCTCCCCGTGCACCTCACCCTCTGACCCTCTCACCCCCTCCAACCCCTGCACCCCATCCCCTTACCCCCGACCCTCTCTCCCCACACCCCCTCACCTCCTCTGCCCCCTCACCCCTTCACCACCCTCCCAACCCCTCACCTCCCCCCCCTCCCCCCACCCCACCCCCCCTCCCCCCACCCCACCCCCCCTCCCCCCACCCCACCCCACCCCCCCCTCCCCCCCCCCTCACCTTCCTAACCCCTCCCACCCTCTCCCCCACTCCACCCCCTTCCCTCTCCCCTGGCGATGGAACAGCCTCATGTGGGGTGTAATCTCTCTCTCGGCTCGGACCAGTTTCTGTGCTTGTACATTCCAGATTATATCCGCGTAGGATGGTCTGCCGCAGCCAATGAGAGAGCTGTTGCTGGGCAGAACATCCTCAGCGTGCAACGGCCCCTGGTGTCAGCGGGAGGACTGGGCTGCGCTACTGAACGTGAGACTTTCCCAACAGACTTACACCTTCCACCTGGTCTAGGCTGATCCCGGTGGCACCTCCTGGCCCAATGCCAGTGTAACGGGGGAAGGGGAGGGGTCCAGGCTGAAGACCTGGACGGTTAAAAATCAAGGAGCAAAATATTTGTCCTTGGCACCAAGTTCCATCATCCCCTGCCCCAAACCTGCGAGCTACTGTGACCAACCTCTTCTTGGGGGTGGCACAGTGGTTAGCACTGCTGCCTCACAGCGCCAGGGACCCGGGTTCGATTCCCGGCTTGGGTCACTGTCTGTGTGGAGTCTGCATATTCTCCCCCGTGTCTGCGTGGGTTTCCTCCGGGTGCTCCGGTTTCCTCCCACAGTCTGAAAGACATGCTGGTTAGGTGCATTGGCCGTGCTAAATTCTCCCTCAGTGTACCCAACAGGCGCCGGAGTGTGGCGACTAGGGGATTTTCACAGTAACTTCATTGCAGTGTTAATGTAAGCCTAATTGTGACACTAATAAATCAACTTCAAAACAGATCTACCTCAGCATGAAGCCTATTGATGAGTCCAGGGAGAGAAAGAGTAGAGAATTTTGGGACATTTTTGAGAGGGTAAAGGGAAAGTCACTCTTCGTGTTTTCTTCTTGCTTTCCCTCACAGACCCCTCCCCTGGTATGGCCTCAGGGGAAGAGACGTTCGATCCAATGCTCACCAAGCCTTCAGTACTGATCCAAAATGGTGGAACTTCCTGTGAATGAGGAACTGTGAAGAGGACAAGCCTGTGCCTTTCTCCTTTTCTTTTTAATAACTTCTCCCAATGTGGATCACTGCTGTGAAATTAAAGTTGAATATGTATATATATAAATGTATACCCACAGGTTATCACTTTTAATACCTTGCTGCCTTTCAAATTCTGTTTCCAAAGCCCCGGCCTAGCACCTCAGGCCTAGGCGTTGCCACGGTAACGTGGTGCTGCCAATGGACTTTCATTGTTTGATGCAGTCGAGTTGCTGACTGTATTCTGCACCCATCGCTACTCGTTGGGTTGTCAATGCCCCCTCCCCACCCCAGTACCAACCCCACTGGGGGCACTGGGTTGCCAACTCCCACCGGGTGTATTCCAGGAGCTTTCATCACTTGACCTCTGCCTGCTCCCCTCACTGGTCACCCAACTTGCCCGCCCAGCCAATGGGAAGGGGAGCAGTCTCCACGTCGATCAGACGACTCCCGCCCGTCGATCGAACTCCCGTAATTAATTAAGCAAAAATGTTGAAAATTTTAATATATTTTTTAAGAAAATGATGATCCTTCTCCTGTGACTTGGTCCTGGAGGCTGCTTGGAAGTCCTGGTGGGAGGCTGCAGCCTTCCCTGGAGGCGGGGGAGCGGGGGTCAACATGTCATATGACCAGACGCCTGGCAGTCCCATCACACACCCATTGGGTGGGATTTTCCCGTCCCGTCCGCTGCGGGAGTGGGGTGGACCATGCAAAGATCCATTGACCTCGAGAGGGATTTTCCCATTTTTCGGGCGAGCCTGGCTGAAAATTCCCGCCCGCTATGTTTAAGAAAAAATAATTTTTTTTATAAGTGGTTTATTATTTGCTGTTAAATGTTGTGTAAAACACTATTTGGGGGCAATGTGATACAAGGCTGCGACGCAGTGGTGGGTTGTTGATAATTGCTTATCTGATTATTTTGTGTGTTCTTGCCCCGTTACAATATGATGTCAGATACCGCCAAACTGGCAGGTCGTGCACAGCACCATGGCAACAGGAAGCCCTCCCTCCAGCCTGCTCTGCCATCCAATCCGATCGTTTGCCTGTTCTCCCCGTGGGTTTCCTCCGGGTGCTCCGGTTTCCTCCCACACTCCAAAGATGTGTGGGTTAGGTTGATTGGCCATGCTAACTTGACTCTAGTATCAGGGGATTAGCAGGGTAAATATGTGGGATTACGGGCATAGGCCCTGGGTGGGATTGCGGTTGGTGCAGATTCGAAGGGCTGAATGGTCTCCTGCGCTGTAGGGATCCTATGATTCTAAGATGGACAGATACTCATCATCACGCTTGCGTCTCTGGGCTAAAGATACTGTGAAATATATGCACCTGAAGTGTCAGTTTGCCTAACGCGCAGCGCACACTACCTCCCTTGTGCAGATGTGCCCCTATTAAGGTGCACTGATGGGGTTCACTCTTAACTGCCCCTCTGAAATGGCCGAGCAAGCCACTCAGTTCAAGCACAATTAGGGACTGGCAACAAACATTGGCCTTGTCAGCGAAGCTCACATCCCATCACAGAATGAAAGGAAAGTTAGCCCAAATCCAGAGAGCATGGTTCTACATAGCCCTGAGCAACCCGAGGAACCTTCAACTGTGGAAGTCCAATTGGCCAAAACTGCAGAGTTCAGTATCCTTGGCACTGCCCCTCCGACCATGACCCTTGTTTAGGCATTGGCAAGTTAGCACCGGAAGCGCCAGTGTTTGGATTCCCCACTGCCACCCATAACTATTGATGCTTCAAGCTGTCAGGGACATTGTCAGCAGGGTTGCTGGCAACTTTTCTGGCTCCCCCTTTCCCTCCATATCTGACGCACTCCATTCTAATTTTCCATTCTTACATCCATCCAGAAGCAACATTGGCCCATCCCATGCCTCGCACGACTAGGGTGGCACGGTGGCACAGTGGTTAGCACTGCTGCCTCACAGCGCCAGGAACCCGAGTTCAATTCCAGCCTCGGGTCACTGTCTGTTTGGAGTTTGCATGTTCTCCTCGTGTCTGCGTGGGTTTCCTCCGGGTGCTCCGGTTTCCTCCCACACTCCAAAGATGTGCAGGTTAGGTTAATTGGCCATGCTAAATTGACCCTAGTGTCAGGGGGATTAATTAACAGGCTAAATATGTGGGGTTGCAGGGATAGGGCCTGGGTGGGATTGTGGTCGGTGCAGACTCGATGGGCCGAATGGCCTCCTTCTGCACTGTAGGGATTCTATGATTCTATACCTTGTCTGACCCCCACCCCTGTCCCAGATCAGTACAAATCCCCTCCAATTAAATATTGAGTAACAACTTTGATCCCAACCAAAACCTCCCATTTGCTAACTCAGCCCCTTCCACCCACTCTCACCCTGGGCTCACTGAAGTGCATTGGCTCCTGGTCCGACAGGCCCTCGCTTTGAACATTTACAGGCTTGCTTTCAAATCCTTCCATGGCTTGCTCTCCCCCCCCCCCCCCCCCCCAATCTCTGCAACCTCCTCCAGCCCCACAGCCCTCAAAATATCTGTACCCGCCCCCCCCCCAATTCTGACCTCTTGTACCGCTGGCTTCAGCAGCCTGGGCCGTAAGCGCTGGAATTACCTCCCTGGAGCTGTCCATCACAGTGACCAGCGTCAGGGCCTATCCATCCGTGTGTGTGTGGCCTGTCCCATCTCTCATCTCTAAGCCACTTGGCTGCACAGCTCCCCGGAGGTTCCTGTCCAAGCCACACACAAGTCGCCATCAAAGAAAAATTAGCCCAAGTCCAGGTCGAAAGGTGTCGGCCTTCTTCAATGAAAAGGCCGCACGCTACAAAAACAAATAGCCGGAACCTTTCTCTCCACCCCGCAAGATGGGCTGAATGGCCTCTTTCTGCACTGGAGGGATTCTGTGGCTCTAAGATGCTGCTTAAATTCTGGTCTGCTGTCCTAATCCCTTCACATTTTGTCTGGGTGTCAAATTTTGTTTGGTAATTATAGCCCACTCCCTCAGTCAAGCATCTCGACACTTTACCAAAGTAAGGCTTTAATTAAGGACCCCACGCACCCCGGACATTCTCTCTTCCACCTTCTCCCGTCGGGAAAAAGATACAAAAGTCTGAGATCACGTACCGACCGACTCAAGAACAGCTTCTTCCCTGCTGCCGTCAGACTTTTGAATGGACCTACCTCGCATTAAGTTAATCTTTCTCTACACCCTAGCTAAGACTGAAACACTACATTCTGCACTCTCTCCTTCCCTTCTCTATGAACAGTATGCTTTGTCTGAACAGTGCGCAAGAAACAATACTTTTCACTGTATCCCAATATATGTGACAATAATAAATCAAATCTAATTATAGAATCAGTTTTTTTTAGTTCAGCTGCAACTAGCTGTCACATGAGCAGCCTGGAGCTGTCGCCTGTTACCCCCACCCGCCCCTCTCCCCCAGCTTTAGAAAGTGCCGAAGTCTCCTTTCTCTGGCTCCGGTGACCCCCGGGTATTTATTAATGTGTTCCAGCTAAGCCGGTGGTGCTTCCGACGTCAGGTAAATGCCGATAGCATCAGACCAGCACCCCTGCTGTTCCCTGTTGTCAACGTCTTATTCTTTCTTTCACAGAACATGGGCGTCGCTGGCTGGGCCCAGCATTTATTGCCCATCCTTAGTTGCCCCTTGAGAAGGTGGCGGTGAGCTGCCTTCTTGAGCCCGCTGCAGTCCATGTGATGTAGGTACACCCACAGTGCTGTTAGGGAGGGAGTTCCAGGATTTTGACCCAGTGACAGTGAAGGAACGGCCGATATATTTCCAAGTCAGGATGGTGAGTGGCTTGGAGGGGAACCTCCAGGTGGTGGTGTTCCCAGGTATCTGCTGCCCAGGTGGTAGTGGTCGTGGGTTTGGAAGGATCTTTGGTGAGTTGCTGCAGTGCACCTTGTAGATGGTCCACACTGCTGCTACTGAGCGTCGGTGGTGGAGGGAGTGGATGTTTGTGGATGTGGTGCCAATCAAGCGGGGCTGCTTTGTCCTGGATGGTGTCGAGCTTCTTGCGTGTTGTTGGAGCTGCACCCATCCAGGCAAGTGGGGAGTATTCCATCACACTCCTGACTTGTGCCTTGTAGATAGTGGATAGGTTTTGGGGAGTCGGGCGGTGAGTTACTCGCCACAGTATTCCCAGCCTCGGACCTGCTCTTGTAGCCACTGTATTTATACGGCTGGGTCCAGTTCGGTTTCTGTTCAAGGGTAACCCCAAGGATGTTGATAGTGGGGGATTCAGTGATGGTAACACCATTGAATGTCATGGTGAGATGGTTAGATTCTCACTTGTTGGAGATGGTCATTGCCTGGCATTTGTGTGGTGTGAATGTTATTTGCCACTTGTCAGCCCGAGCCTGGATATTGTCCAGGTCTTGCTGCGTTTGGACAAGGACTGCTTCAGTATCTGAGGAGTCGCGAATGGTGCTGAACATTGTGCAATCATCGGCGAACATCCCCATCTTATGATGGAGGGAAGGTCATTGATGAAGCAGCTTAAGATTGTTGGGTCCAGGACACTCCCCTGAGGGACTCCTGCAGAGATGTCCTGGAGCTGAGATGACTGACCCTCCACAACCACCTTCCTTTGTGCCGGGCATGACTCCAACCAGTGGATACCCATTGACTCCAGTTTGGCTAGGGCTCCTTGATGCCACACTCAGTCGAATGCAGCCTTGATGCCAAGGGCAGTCACTCTCACCTCATCTCACATCACAGATTACGAACTGACTTGTAATCCAGTAACAAAATGCTTTCCAGAATTAGGGTAAAATGTGATACACTGCAGACAGCTGTTATGTATCGAGAAAACCACTGTGTGATATGAAGTTATTGCAATATTTTAAAAGAGTATTTTTCATTGTAGAATAGACTTATAAAATAAATTTCTTAAATATTATGGAAATAGTGTTGAACAATTTGTGACTCCACAACTTTCAGCTGATAGTGAGCTGCCCGAAATGTCAAAGAAATGTCGATTATTTTAGTGGGGGGTCAAACTCTGGTCTTTCCCAAGGGTCTTGACTCTCTCACTGGCCATTCGGTAGATCTTTCAGGCGACAAAGAACAAAAACAATAGGAGGGGGAGGAGACCAGTGATTAGCACTGCTGCCTCACAGCGCCAGGGACATGGGTTCGAGTCCCGGCCTCGGGTCACTGTCTGTGTGGAGTTTGACCGTTCTCCCCGTGTCTGCGTGGGTTTCCTCCGGGTGCTCCGGTTTCCTCCCACAGTCCAAAGATATGCGAGTTAGGTGGATTGGCCGTGCTAAATGTGTGGGGATAGGGTGAGGGGAGGGGGATGTAGGCCTGGGTAAGATGCTCTATCGGAGAGTTGGTGCAGACTCGATGGGACAAATGGTCTCCTAAGTTTTTTTAATTAGCATCACAAGTAGGCTTACATTAACACTGCAATGAAGTTACTGTGAAAATACCCTAGTTGCCACACTCCGGTTCGGGTACACTGAGGGAGAATTTAGCATGGCCAATGCACCCTAACCAGCACATCTTTCAGACTGTAGGAGGAAACCGGAGCATCCGGAGGAATTGTAGAATCCAACAGTGCAGGAGGAGGCCATTCGGCCCATCGATTCTACACCGACCACAATCCCACCAGGCCCTATTCCCGTAACCCCCACATATTTACCCTGCTAATCCCCCAGACACTAGGGGCAATTTAGCATGGCCAATGAACCTAACCAGCACGCCTTTCGGACTGTGGGAGGAAACCGGAGCACCCGGAGGAAACCCACTCAGACACAAGGAGAACATGCAGACTCCACACAGACAGTGACCCAAGCTGGGAATCGAACTCGGGTCTCTGGCACTGTGAGGCAGCAGTGCTAACCACTGTGCCACCGTGCCTTCTGCACTGTATGGATTCTATGGAACGTGGAGCAGACCATTGTGAGCAGTGAATACTTAATTAAATACAGGTAATTTGCTATTTCATCTGGAAGGAGTTTTCTATCTTTTGGTCCAAAGTAAAATCCCTCACATTGAAGTCCATTTGCCAAAGTTTAGCTGAGTCACATGATTCCATCCACACTGCATAGAATGGCAGCTACCTTCAATATCTAAATTTGTCCATCATTTAAGTCTCAAATCTTGATTTCTCGAGGAATTAAGGGCTATGGGGAGAGAGCGGGTAAATGGAGTTGAAATCAACCATGATTGAATGGTGGAGTGGACTCGATGGGCCGAATGGCCTTACTTCCGCTCCTATGTCTTATGGTCTTAAATCCAGGAATCTCAAATATATTCAACTACTGAGCATCCACAAGGCTCTGAGGTAGAGAATTCCAGAGATGTAGTGGCATCAGAGGCAGTTCAGAGGAGGTTCACCTGATTGATTCCGGGGATGAGGGGTTTGTCGTATGAAGAGAGATTGAACAGTTTAGGCCGATACTCTCTGGAATTGAGAAGAATGAGGGGAGATCAAATTGAGGTATACAAGATGATAAAAGGTATGGATAAAGTAGACGTGGAGTGGATGCTTCCTCTTGTGGGGCATTCTAGGATGAGAGGTCATAGTCTTAGGATAAAGGGTAGCAAGTTTAAAACAGAGTTGAGGAGAAACTACTTCTCCCAAAGGGTTGTGAATCTGTGGAATTCGCTCCCCCAAAGTGCAGTGGATGCTGGGACAGTGAGTAAATTTAAGGAGAAGTTAGACATTTTTAATTGGTAATGGGTTGAAGGGTTATGGGGAGAAGGCAGGAAATGGGGATGAGGAGCATATCAGCCATGGTCGAATGGCGAAGCGGACTCGATGGGCCGAATGGCCTAATTTTGCTTCTGTATCTTATGAACCTGTAAGATTCACAGCTACCTGAGTGAAGAGGTTTCTCCTCACCTTGGTTCCAACTGGTGAACCCCCCCCCCCCCCCCCCCCCCGCCTTGGCTGATATAGAACTCGGGCGAAGAGAAAAACCTTCTCAGCATTGCACCCTTGAAGAATCTTCCGTCTCATTCTTCTGAATCCCAGAGAATATTTTACTTATTCTTTCATGGGACATGGGTGCCGGGCCCAGTGTTTGTCCCCCATCTCTAATTGTCCTTGAACTGAGTGGCGTGCCTACCATTTCAAGAGGATAGTAACCACATTGCTGTGGCTCTGGAGTCACATGCAGGCCAGACCGGGTAAGGACGGCAGATTTCCTTCCCTAAAGAGGGAGGCACAGTGGTTAGCACTGCTGCCTCACAGCATCAGGGACCCGGGTTCAATTCCCGACTTGGGTCACTGTGTGGAGTCTGTACGTTCTCCCCATGTCTGTGTGGGTTTCCTCCGGGTGCTCCGGCTTCCTCCCACACTCCAAAGATGTGCAGGTTAGATGGATTGGTCGTGCTAAATGTGTGGGGTTACGGGGAGAGGGTCCGGGTAAGATGCTCTTTCAGACCAATGTAGGGATTCTATGATTCTAAGGATATACTGGTACTGGAGGGGATGCAGGGGAGATTCACTAGGTTGATTCCTGAGTTGAGAGGGTTGGCTTATGAGGGGAGACTGAGTAGACTAGGACTATACTCATTAGAATTCAGAAGGATGAGGGGAGATCTTATTGAAACATATAAGATTATGAAGGGAATAGATAAGATAGAAGTAGGGAGGTTGTTTCCACTGGTGTGTGAAACTAGAACTAGGGGGCATGGCCTCAAAATAAAGGGGGGCAGATTTAGGACTAAGTTGAGGAGGAACTTCTTCACCCGAAGGGTTGTGAATCTGTGGAATTCCCTGCCCAGTGAAGCAGTTGAGGCTACCTCATTGAATGTTTTTAAGGCAAGGATAGATACATTTTTGAACAGTAAAGGAATTAAGGGTTATGGTGAGCGGGCGGGTAAGTGGAGCTGAGTCCACTCTCAGATCAGCCATGATCTTATTGAATGACGGAGCAGGCTCGAGGGACCAGATGGCCTACTGCTCCTAGTTCTTATGTTCTAACGCTGAAGGAGACCATTGTTCTTTGCGAGAGCTCTCATAACCCTGCACATTCCTGGTCAAAAGTCACGACTGACTTTTCATCATCCCTCAGGCAACGCTCTCCAGATTACAGCTCATTACTTAAAAAAAATAAAATCACCATAGTCCCAGATGACCATAGGCTGCTCTCCCCTTTGAGATGGGGGTGGGAGAGCTGGGCTGGTGGTGATTTAACCCGAGGATCGCCATCCCTCAGGTGAGGGCGGCACAGTGGTTGGCACTGCTGCCTCACAGCGCCAGGGACCCGGGTTTGATTCCCGGTTTGGGTCACTGTCTGTGTGGAGTCTGCACGTTCTCCCCGTGTCTGCGTGGGTTTCCTTCGGATGCGCCGCAGTCCGAAAGACGTGCTGGTTAGGTGCTAAATTCTCCCTCAGTGTACCCGAACAGGCGCCGGAGTGTGGCGACTAGAGGATTTTCACAGTAACTTCATTGCAGTGCTAATGTAAGCCTACCTGTGACACTAATAAATAAATAAAAATAATAAAGGAACATTGGTGAACCAGATGGGTTTTTATGACAATTATTGATAGTTTATTTTCCCGGATTTATGAACTGAATTTAAATTTCACCAGCCGCCGCGGTGGGATTTGAACCCGTGTCCAGAGAACATTAGTCTGGGTCTCTGGATCACTAATCCCGTCACATGATTACTGTCTTGTCACATGATTATTGTTGAAGGTCTGTGAAATCTGACATTTGATTTGTAGAGAGTGATATTCATAGATTCCTACAGTGCAGAAGGAGGCCATTCGGCCCATCGAGTCTGCACTGACCTCAATCCCACCCCGGCCCTATCCTCATAATCCCCATGCATTTAGCCTAGCTAGTCCCCCTGGCACTAAGGGGCAATTTATCATGGCCAATCCACCTAGCCTGCACATCTTTGGACTGTGGGAGGAACCTGGAGCACCCGGAGGAAACCCACGCAGACACGGGGAGAATGTGCAGACTCCGCACAGACAGTGACCCAAGGCGGGAATCGAACCCGGATCCCTGGCGCTGTGAGGCAATGGTGCTAACCACTGTACCACCCATAAAGGTTAAAGGAAGACTTAGGTAGAACATTTCGTAACACACAAATGACCTTACAGCCAATGAAATCCTCTTGAGGTCTGGTCTCTGTTGTAATGTAGGAAACGCAGCAGCCACCTTATACACAGCAAGATCCCACAAGCAACCATGTAACAAATAAATACTTTGGGGTGACACAGTAGCAACACAGGTGGCCAAGGTGATTAAGAAGGCAAATGGCATGCTTGCCTTCATCAGCCGGGGCACAGAGTTGGGAAATCATGTTGCAGCTATATAAAACCTTGGCTGGGCCGCATTTGGAGTATTGCGTGCAGTTCTGGTCACCACACTGCCAGAAGGACATGGAAGCTTTGGAGAGAGTGCAAAGAAGCTTCACCAGGATGTTGCCTGGTCTCGAGGGCATTGGCTATGAGGAGAGGTTGAATAAACTAGGACTGTTTTCACTGGAAAGACTGAGGCTGAGGGGAGACCTGAGAGAGGTCTACAAGAATTATGAGAGGCACAGACAGGGTGGATAGTCAGAGGCTTTTTCCGAGGGTGGAAGTGTCGATTACAATCCCTGTCCACCACCATGCTCCTCTGTCTGGCTGAACTGATTCTCTCACTCAACAATCTCTCCTTTAACTCGTCTCACTTCCTCCCAATGAAAGTTGTGGCTCTGGGCACCCGCATGGGTCCCGGTTATGCCTGTCTCTTTATGGGCTATGTGGAGATTCCCTGTTCCAGTCCTACTCCGGCCTCCACCCACAACTCCTTTATCGGTACATTGATGACTGTTTCGGTGCCACTTTACGCTCTCGTCTGGACCTGGAAAAATTTATCACTTCTGCTTCCAGTTTCCACCCCTCTATCACATGGTCCATCTCCGACACTTCTCTTCCTTTCCTTGACCTCTCTGTCTCCATTTCTGGTGATAAACTGTCCATTAGTATCCGTTACAAGCCCACCGACTCCCACAACTACCTGGACTACAGCTGTAGTCTGGTCTCTAAATTGTCACTCACTGTGGCACAGTGGTTAGCACTGCTGCCTCACAGCGCCAGGGAATTGGGTTCGATTCCCGGCTTGGGTCAATGTCTGTATGGAGTCTGCACGTTCTCCCCGTGTCTGCGTGGGTTTCCTCCACGTGCTCCGGTTTCCTCCCACAGACTGAAAGACGTGCTGGTTAGGGTGCATTGGCCGTGCTAAATTGTCCCTCAGTGTACCCGAACAGGCGCCAGAGTGTGGCGACTAGGGGATTTTCGCAGTAACTTCATTGCAGTGTTAATGTAAGCCTACTTGTGACTAATAAATACACTTTAAACGTAAACTTTAAGTCTTAAAACACGTACCAACCGACTCAAGAACAGCTTCTTCCCTGCTGCCATCAGACTCTTGAATGGACCTACCTTGCATTATGTTAATCTTTCTCTACACCCTAGCTATGACTGTAACATTACATTCCGCACTCTCTCATTTCCTTCTCTATGAACGGTATGCTTTGTCTGTATAGCATGCAAGAAACAATACTTTTCACTGTATGTTAATACATGTGACAATAATAAATCAAATCAGGATACGGGGTTGGCCATTTAGGTCTGTGATGAGGAGACATTTCTTCACTCAGAAGGTGGTGAACCTCTGGAATTCTCAGGGAGGCCCAATCGCTGAATATATTTAAGGAGATAGATATCTAGACTCTAAAGGTGTCAAGGGGCAGGGGGAGAGTGTGGGAGTAGACACTGAGGATCAGCCATGATCATAATGAATGGTAGAACAGGCTCGAAGGGCTGAATGGCCTCTTCCTGCTCCTGTTTTCAATGTTTCATTCCGAGCCCTCTATTCAAGCGTGGCTGATGACTCGCTCAGGAATTCCGTTCCCATTGAAGACAGGCGGTGACTTATCCGCAATGGAATTTTCTGCTTGGGTGAAGCAATGCGGGATTTTACAAAGCAGCCGGATTTTTGCTTCTTGAATCACTCAGTGAATGTCGGGCAGGATTTTCCGTCCTCGGTGAGAGCAGGAATGTGACGCTCCGGTTTCCCAATGACCGCCCCCCCCCCCCCGCCCCCGCAACTCCCCCGGGATCGGCCATCTTGCCCGAGCTGGTTTTGGGACCACCACCTCAACGTGAAGATGAGGTCAGATTGTTGGTCAGAATGTAAAGAACAGCGGAGAATGATTAAGGTTCATCAGGAGAACAAGATTAGAGCATGAGAGGAAGCTAGCTTGGAATGTAGACACAGATAGCAAGAGTTTCTCCAAGTATTTAAACAGGAAAAGGATAAGTAAAGTGAGTTTATTCATTCACAGGATGTGGGCATCTCTGGCTAGGTCAGCATTCATTGCCCATCCTTAAATTGCCCTTCAGAAGGTGGTGATGGCGAGCTGCCTTCTTGAACCTCTGCATCACCCACAGTGCTGTTCGGGAGGGAGTCCCAGGATTTTGACTCCGCAACAGTGAAGGAAAGACCTATATATTTCCAAGTCAGGATGGTGAGTGGTTTGGAGGGGAACTTGCAGGTGGTGATGTTCCCAGGTATCTGCTGCTGTTGTCCTTCTTGATGGAAGTGGCCGTGTGTTTGCAAGGCGTTGCCTAAGGAGCCTTGGTGAGTTCCTGCAGTGCATCTTGTAGATGGTACAACTTGTAGATGTGTCATGGTGGAGGGAGTGAATGTTTGTGGATGTGGTGCCAATCAAGCGGGATGCTTTGTCCTGGATGGTGTTGAGCTTCTTGAGTGTTGTTGGAGCTGCACCCATCCAAGCAAGTGGAGAGTATTCCATCACACTCCCGACTTGTGCCTTGTAGATGGTGGCTACAGGGTCTGGGAAATCAGGAGGTGAATTACTCGCCACAGGATTCGCAGCCTCTGACCTGCTCTGATAGTCACAGTATTTACATGGCTAGTACAGTTCAGAAGGGAGGAAGGCAGAAAATGATAGTCCAGTTAACATGACGACTGTTGCAGGGAAGGTGCTAGAAATTGATCATTAAGGATGTCATAGCTGGGCACTTTGAAAAACTCAAGGTAATTGGGAAGAGTCACCATGGTTTAGTGAAAGAGAAATCAGTGGTGAGCACTGCTGCCTCACAGCGCCAGGGACCGGGTTCGATTCCCGGCTTGGGTCACTGTCTATGTGGAGTCTGCACGTTCTCCCCGTGTCTGCGTGGGTTTCCTCCAGGTGCTCCGGTTTCCTCCCACAGTCCTAAAGGCGTTCTGGTTAGGTACATTGGCCGTGCTAAATTCTCCCTCAGTGTACCCGAACAGGCGCCGGAGTGTGGCGACTAGGGGATTTTCACAGTAACTTCATTGCAGTTTTAATGTAAAACTACTTGTGACACTAATAACTAATAAATAAACTTTAGAACAAAGCCAACCAGACATTGGTTCCCAACACATCTGATCACTAAAGTAGCCCATTGACGTGTCAATGGACACTGGCCTTTGGGAAGAACGTCACACCCACCGAGTAGTTACGGACGAGGTTTACCTGGAACAGGTACCACTGATGAGGGACTTTCCTGTTACCTGAGGGGGAGTAGGGAAATTGGGATTAGAGGAGATTCTGGAAACTTTGCCGGGCTTTGAGATATTAAATAAGGACGGGGTATGTGTCCAGAGGCAGGAGGAACTCCAGAGATTTGGTAAAAGAACAAAGGGTGGGGCTTGGGGGGACCCACAAGAGGAAAATAATAATTCCACAATGAGTTGTGATCTGGAACATGCTGCATGAAAGGGTGGTGGACTGGGAGGTGGTGGTGTAGTGGTATTGTCACTGGACTAGCTATCCAGAGACTCAGGGTAATGCTCTGAGTACCCAGGTTCAAATCCCGCCACGGCAGATAGTGAAATTTGAATACTAGCGGTGGGATTTTCTGTGCTTCTTGCACAACAGGTTTCCCAAAGGATGTCCCCCCCCACCCCTGTCCCCGTCCCTGGCATTAGCACGGCCAGAATACCTGGCCAACAGGAAGTCAGAAAATTTTGGCCAATAAATATCTAGAATTGATAGCCGAATGGTGGCCATGGAACCATTGTCAACTGTCATAAAAACCCATCTGGGGCACCACAGTCCTTCAGGGAAGGAAATCCGCCATCCTTACCCGGGTCTGGCCCACATGTGACTCCAGATCCACCTAATGTGGTCGACTCTTAACCGCCCTCCGAAATGGCCGAGCGAGACACTCAGTTCGGGGCCAATTAGGGATGGGTAACAAATGCTGGCCCAGCGAATTGCTGCAGTGCATCTTGTAGATGGTACACACCGCTGCTACTGAGCGTCGGTGGTGGAGGGAGTGGATGTTTGTGGATGTGATGCCAATCAAGCGGCTGCTTTGTCCTGGATGGTGTCGAGTGCTTCGAACTCGCTGTTGCCAGTGTCTGATCAACCTTACCATCAGCCAATGGCAGAGAAGAAATGGGGAAATTCTGCAAATAGTTTAATGAATTCTTTAACAGTCCATGTATTACTGCAGAGTGGGTTCTGTGCTTCAACTGATCATTAAATGGGGCTCTTTATTCCTGTCTCTATAGAAAATGATAACTCTGTATGTCTGGCTGCATTGAGAGCAGCATTGAGCTACTGGAATAAAGCATTAGTGTTCTGTCCCAGCATCTGGGTGACTGACTTGTTTTGTGAATTCCACATCATGAATATATTTGACACCAGAGTTCACATCATAGAATCCCTACACTGCAGAAGGAGGCCATTCGGCCCATCGAGCCTGTACCGACCACAATCCCACCCCGGCCCTATCCCCGTAATCCCACATATTGACTCTACTTATCCCCCTAACCCACACATCCCTGGACACTAAGGGGCAATTTATCATGGCCAATCCACCTAACAGGCACGTCTTTCAGACTGTGGGAGGAAACTGGAGCACCCGGAGGAAACCCACGCAGACACGGGGAGAATGTGCAAACTCCACACAGACAGTGACCCAATCTGGGAATCGAACGGTGGCACAGTGGTTAGCACTGCTGCCTCACAGCACCAGGGATCCAGGTTCGATTCCCGGCTTGGGTCACTCTCTGTGCGGAGTCTGCACGTTCTCCCCGTGTCTGCGTGGGTTTCCATCGGGTGCTCCGGTTTCCTCCCACAGTCCAAAGGCGTGCTGGTTAGGGTGCATTGGCCGTGCTAAATTCTCCCTCAGTGTAACCCGAACAGGCACCAGAGTGTGGCGGCTAGAGGATTTTCACAGTAACTTCATTGCAGTGTTAATGTAAACCTTACTTGTGACATTAATAAATAAACTGAAAGGTTTACCCCTTATCCTCAAACATTGAAAACAGGAGGCCTTTAGGCCCTTTGAGCCTGTTCTACCATTCATTATGATCATGGCTGATCCTCAGTGCCACACTCTCCCTCTGCCCCTTGACACCTTTAGAGTCTAGATATTTATCTCCTGCTTAAATATATTCAGCGATTTGGCCTCCATGAGAATTCCACCGATTCGCCACCTTCTGAGTGAAGAAATGTCTCCTCATCTCAGTCCTAAATGGCCAACCCCGTATCCTGATTGTGTCTGCATGGGTTTCCTCCGGGTGCTCCGGTTTCCTCCCACAGTCTGAAAGACGTGCTGGTTAGGGTGCATTGGCCTGAGGAAGCCCCAGAATGTGACGACTAGGGGGTTTTCACAGTAACTTCATTGCAGTGTTAATGTAAGCCTTACTTGTGACAATAATAAATAAACTTTAACAATTCCCTAAACCTGCTGCTCTCTCAATGCTGAGCACACGAGTCAGCTCACTAACTACTTACATTTATAACATTCTGGATTCTAATCCAGGGGCCTTTCTCTTTTTGGAAGGTTTAGTTGGAAAGGAGGGTGGTTTTTTTATCTGGCCTTTCTCCAACCCTTTAAAGTTTTCCAAAATCTGTGCTCTCCTCCAATCCTGCTTCCTAATTCATCCCCGATTTCCATCGCTCCACCACCTGTCTACAGCAGCCTTGGCCCAGCGCTCTTAAATGTCTTAATAATAAGGGCATTACCTCTGAGAAGAGATTGGATAAACTCGGTTTGTTCTCACTGGAACGATGGAGGTTGAACGGGTGACCTGATAGAGGTTTACAAGATTATGAGTGGCCTGGACAGAGTGGATAGTCAGATGTTCTTTCCCAGGGTAGAAAAGTCAAGTACTAGGGGACATAGGTTTAAGGTGCGTGGGGAGAAGTTTAGAGGAGATGTGCGAGGCAAGTTTTTTACACAGAGGGTGGTGAATGTCTGGAACGCGCTGCCCGGGGAGGTGGTGGGAGCAGGTACGATAGCGGCATTTAAGGGACAACTAGATGAATACCCCGGCCGATGCAGGCAAGCATGCCATATTCCTTCTTGACTACCTTCTCCACCTGCATTGCCACTTTCAGTGACCTGTGTACCTGTACACCCAGATCCCTCTGCCTAAGGGTTCTGCCATTCACTGTATATTTCCCATCTGTATTAGACCTTCCAAAATGCATGACCTCACATTTGTACAACTGTACAAAGTTATCAGTAGATGCCCTGGAGATTCTCAGGAGAACTGGGAGAAAGTAGAAGCAGCCAAGACCAAGGTTTACGTTGACCCTGATGCTGCACATCGGTACTTCAGAGCCAGTGCGGCATCAGGGGGCAACGTAAACCTTGGTCTTGAAAGTCTGGATATAATAAGGCCGTGCAATTTGCAGAATGGGCTGCTCCTGTAGTCCCCGTACTTAAGCCCGACAAATTAGTTTGTCTTTGTGGGGAAGATAAACTAACGGACAATCGGATCTCCAAACTCAATAGGTACCCCATTGGGGGCAGACAGGGAAGTGGAATTGAGGCCACAATCAAGTCAGCCAAAGGCGGGGGTGGACCTGGATAAGGTGCTCTGTCAGAGAATTGTGCACATTCGATGGGCTGAATGGCCTCCTTCTCCATTGTATGAATTCTATGGTTCTCGGAGAGGTTGGACAAGTTTTAAAAAAATTAATTTATGGGATGTGGGCGCTACTGGCTAGGCCAGCATTTATTGCCCATCCCTCCTTACCCCTTTGAGAAGGTGGTGCTGAGCTGCCTTCTTGAAGCGCTGCAGTCCTTGTGGGGTAGGCACATCCACAGTGCTGTTACGGAGGGAGTTCCAGGATTTTGACCCAGCGACAGTGAAGGAACGGCCGATATATTTCCAAGTCAGGCTGGCGAGTGGCTTGGAGGGGAACCTCCAGGTGGTGGCGTTCCCAGGTATCTGCTGCCCTTGTCCTTCTAAGCAACCTGTCCTTATAGTTTAACCTTGTTAGCCATGACAGTGAGCCGGTGAGGCAGCCCTCCAGGTCCCAGATAGATTTCCCGAGGGCAGTGCCCAGAACAAGCACTGTATTCCCATGGGACACCACCCGAGATTCCAGAAATCGCACTTTGTTTGAGGATCCAGTGCAGGAATCCCAGGAGATTTCCCGACATCTAATCCCAGCTGGCGTGGGAATAGGAATGCTGAGGGAAGTTACAATCTCCTCACCATCACTTCACTCGAATATCAGGTGAGGGGTTAAATTGAGGCCCCATCTGGTATCTCAGGTGTACGGGAAAGATTCCGTTACAAATAACAGCCGAGTTTTCCCTAGTGTCCTGGTTCAGTACATAACCTTCATCACGAACGCAGGTAATTGGGCCATTATTACGGTGCTGGTTGTGGGATCTTGCTGTGCACAAATTGTGATGTTTCCTATGTCACAACAGTGACTACACATCGAAAGTATTTCATTGGCTCTGAAGAGCTTTGGGATGTCCTGTTATATAGATGGAAGTCCTTTTCTTAATCCTTTTTCTCTAGGACTAAGTAGCCCGTTCGTTCGACACCCCATCCACCACCTTAAACATTCACTCCCTCCACCACTGACGCACAGTGGCAGCCGTGTGTACCGTCTACAAAATTCACTGCAGCAACTCGCCAAGGCTCCTTAGACAGCAAACGCACAAAACCACTACCATCTAGAAGGACAAGGGCAGCAGATACCTGGGAACGCCACCACCTATAAGTTCCCCTCCAAGCCACTCACCATCCTGACTTGGAAATATATCGGCCTTTCCTTCACTGTTGCTGGGTAAAAATCATGTGACTCCCTCCCTAACAGCACTGTGGGTGTACCTACACCACAGGGACTGCAGCGGCTCAAGAATCATAGGTTCATAGAATCACTACAGTGCTGAAGGAGGCCATTCGGCCCATCGAGTCTGCACCGACAACCATCCTACCCAGGCCTTATCCCTGTAACCCCACATATTTACCCTGTATATCCCCCTGACACTAAGGGGCAATTTAGCATGGTCAATCCACCTTACCCGCACATGGCGGCACGGTGGCGCAGTGGTTGGCACTGCTGCCTCACAGAGTCAGGAAGCCGGGTTCGATTTCCGGCTTGGGTCACTGTCTGTGTGGAGTTTGCATGTTCTCCCCGTGTCTGCGTGGGTTTCCTCCGGGTGCTCCAGTTTTCTCCCACAGTCCAAAGATGTGTGGGTTAGGTGGATTGGCCATGCTAAATTGTCCCTTATTGTCAGGGGGATTAGCAGAATAAATACTTGGGGTTACGGGGAGAGGGTGTGGGTGGGATTGTGGTCAGTGCAGACTCGATGGGCCAAATGGCCTCCTTCTGCACTGTTGGGATTCTATCTTTGGAGTGTGGGAGGAAACCGGAGCACCCGGAGGAAACCCACGCAGACACGGGGAGAACGTGCAGACTCCGCACAGACAGTGACCCAAGCCGGGAATCGAACCCGGGTCCCTGGCGCTGTGAGGCAGCAGTGCCAACCACTGTGCCACCCCAAGAAGGCAGCTCACCACCACCTTATCAAGGGGCAATAAGGGACGGGCAATAAATGCGGGCCCAGCCAACGATGCTTGCAAACAGCAACTGCTGTTACATGACCATTCCCGATCCAATATGTGGCTTGAGGAATAGTGTTGCTCTGACAGCCTGTCGGAATTAGCATGAACACTTGAACAGTGACAAAGACAATTTCAATCCATTCCTGGAACATGCAACTGCGCCATATCTAGATCAGAAAAATACAAAAGTTACCGTGCTGTGGCAAGTGATGCCGAAATATTTCTCTCCCGCCTTGGGAACACTTTCCATACTCTCTGGGGCCAGGGTGAGGTGAGATGAGCAGGTGTGAAACCCACATTGCTTCGTATCCAGGGACTAACACAGAATTACAATGGAAGGTGTAATCTCCCTCAGTGCCTCTCAGAGGATGTTAGTGCGACTTTGGAAACATTTATCATTTCATGGCTGGTTCAGCATTTATTGCCCATCCCTGAGTGTCTCGCTCGGCCATTCCAGAGGGCAGCTGAGAGTCGAACACATTGCCTTGGGATTGGAGTCACATGTAGGCCAGACCGGGTAAGGACAGCAGATTTCCTTCCCTGAAGGGGCATTAGTGAAACGGATGGGAAGATAGGGGAGGATTGATGTGTGTTAGTGCAGCGAAGGTTTACCAGGCTGATTCCTGGGATGGCAGGTCTGTCAAACCCTTTAACCTGGCGTTGTGAGAAGAATCGCTGAGCAGAAACTGATAGTCAAGTTCCCGCACACACGAGGATGGCCTCAACTGGGATCTTGGGTTCATGTCACACTATCTGTAACCCCCACGACTTGCCTGGGCTTGCAAAATCTCACTAACTGTCCTGGCTGGAGACAATACACATCTCTTTAACCTGTGCTTAACCCTCTCTCCACTCACATTGTCTGTACCTGTAAAGACCCGCATTCCAACCATTATCTTGCAATTGAGTTTGTGTCTATATACGCCCTGTTTGTGAACCCAACTCCCCACTCACCTGATGAAGGAGCAGTGCTCCGAAAGCTCGTGCTACCAAATAAACCTGTTGGACTTTAACCTGGTGTTGTGAGACTACTTGAGGAGAGACTAAGTCAGTTAGGATTGTATTCATTGGCGTTTAGAAGAGTGAGGGGGAATCTCACAGAAACTTATAAAGTTCTAACAGGGTTAGACAGGGTAGATTCAGAAAGGATGTTCCCGATGGTGGGGGAGTCCAGAACTTGGGGTCATAGTTTGAGGATAAGGGGTAAACCTTTTAGAACTGAGGTGAGGAGAAATTTCTTCACCCAGAGGTTGGTGAATGTGTGGAATTCACTCCCACAGAAAGTAGCTGAGGCCAAAACGTTGTCTGATTTCAAGAAGAAATTAGATATCGCTCTTGGGGCTAAAGGGATCAAGGGATATGGGGGGAAGGGGGAATCAGGATATTAAATTCAATGATCAGCCATGATCAAAATGAATGGCGGAGCAGGCTCGAAGGGCCGAATGGCCTCCTCCTGCTTCTAGTTTCTATGTTTAAAAAGCATTTATTTTATTAGTGTCACAAGTAGGCTTACATTAACACTGCAATGAAGTTACTGTGAAAATCCCCTAGTCGCCACACTCCGGCGAGTGTTCAGGTAACACTGAGGGAGAATTTAGCATGGCCAACGCACCCTAACCAGCACGTCCTTCGGACTGTGGGAGGAAACCGGAGCACCCGGAGGAAACCCACGCAGACACGGGGAGAACGTGCAGACTCCACACAGACAGTGACCCAAGCTGGGAATCAAACCCGGGTCCCTGGCGCTGTGAGGCAGCCGTGCTAACCACTGTGCCACCCCACCTCAACTCAGTTCTAAATGGTTTACCCCTTATCCTCAAACTATGACCCCTAGTTCTGGACTCCCCCCACCATCGGGAACATTCTTTCTGAATCCACCATGTCTACCTGCGGCACCCCCATGTTTCTATGCATGGTACAAGATAGGGGTTTTTTAGAGAGACCAGTTATGGGGCAAAGAGATAGGTTGCACATCAACAGTACTGGGACCAATGCCCTCATGGGGAGGTTAGCTAATGTGGTTGGGGAGAGTTTAAACTAAATTGGCACAGTGAGGTAGAGAAGAGGAATAAGGGGAATAAAGTCAGAGTGTTGCTCCGGATGGGTGACATCCTAGGGTGGTAAAGGATGTGGGAGTGGAGATAGTGGAAAGGCTGGCCACGGGGAGAACGTGCAAACTCCACACAGACAGTCACCCAAGGCCGGAATCGAACCTGGGTCCCTGGCACTGTGAGGCACAGTGGTTAGCACGGCTGCCTCACAGCGCCAGGGACCCAGGTTCGATTCCTGGCTTGGGTCACTGTCTGTGTGGAGTTTGTACATTCTCCCTGTGTCTGTGTGGGTTTCCTCCGGGTGCTCTGGTTTCCTCCTGTTTCCTCCCATAGTCCAAAAGACATGCAGGTTAGGTGCTAAATTGCTCCTTCGTGTACCGGAATGTGCAGGTTAGAGGCA
Source organism: Mustelus asterias (assembly GCF_964213995.1). NCBI lineage: Eukaryota > Metazoa > Chordata > Chondrichthyes > Carcharhiniformes > Triakidae > Mustelus > Mustelus asterias. Next base: position 18,525,035 of record NC_135821.1, read on the forward strand.
TTAGTGGGGTAAATGTGTGGGGTTGTGGGGATAGGGCCTGAGGTGGGACAGCGACGCTTCCCGAGAACCAGTGCTGGGTCCACTGCTTTTCTGTCCCTTAGAAGTGACTTGGATCCTGGAACGCGAGGCAAAATTTCAAAAGTTTCCAATGATATCAAACTTGGAGGAGTAGCAGAGAGTGAGGATGATATGAGTCGCTTGCTAACGGACATGGATCGGTTCGCAGAATGTGCAGATATATGGCAGCTGGAATTGAATAGAGGTGTGAGGTGATGGGTTTAACAGAAGGGATAGGGAGGCACAGTATAGGCTCGGTGGGCGGGATTTACAGCCCGCTCGAGCGAGACCGGAGATTCCCACCCGAGGTCAACACGCATACCCATTGTCCGCCCCTTTGCCCGCTCTGATTCCGTGGCGGGTGGGGCAGTAGAATTCAGCGAATGGGTGCCATTTTCCTGTTCCGTCTGTCACAGGCGGCGCGGTGGCACAGTGGTTAGCACTGCTGCCCCACAGTGCCAGGGACCCGGGTTCGATTCCTGGCTCGGGCCCCTGTCTCTGTGGAGTCTGCACGTTCTCCCCGTGTCAGCGTGGGTTTCCTCCGCGTGCTCCGGTTTCCTCCCACAGTCTGAAAGATGTACTGGTTAGGGTGCATTGGCCGTGCTAAATTCTCCCTCAGTGTACCCGAACAGGCGCCGGAGTGTGGCGACTAGGGGATTTTCACAGTAACTTCATTGCAGTGTTAATGCAAGCCTACATGTGACTAATGAATAAACTTTAAACTTTCAAAACTAAGCACAGTATTCCAGATGTGGTCTCACCAAAACCCTGCACAACTGGAGAAATTATTTCATTATCACTGTTATCCTATCCCTTTGCAATAAAGGCCGACATGCCATTGGCTTTCCCTTTGCTTCTGTACCAGTGTGCTAACTTTATGTGTTCCAACTTTCTGTGTTCCTTGTAGGAGTACACCCAAGTCTTTCCGACACCAACTTTCCCAAGTTTCGTGCCTCTTCCAAAGAAATTCTGCTTTTCTATTCATGTAATGTTTGGGGTGGTACAGTGCTTAGCACTGCTGCCTCACAGCGCCAGGAACTCGCGTTTGATTCCTGGCTTGGGTGCCACTCTGTGTGGAGTTTGCACATTCTCCCTGTATCGGCGTGGGTTTCCTCCGGGTGCGCCAGTCTCCTCCTATACTCCAAACGTGTGTGTTACCGATGGATTGGCCATGCTAAATTTGATTTCATTTGATTTATTGTGACAGGTATTGAGATACAGTGAAAAGTATTATTTCTTGCGCACTGTACAGACCAAGCATACCGTACATAGAGGAGAGAGTGCAGAGTGCGGTGTTACAGTCATAGCTAGGGTGTAGAGAAAGATCAACTTAGTGCAAGGTAGGTCCATTCAAAAGTCTGACAGCAGCAGGGAAGAAGCTGTTCTTGAGTTGGTTAGTACGTGACCTCAGACTTTTGTATCTTTTTCCCGACGGAAGAAGATGGAAGAGAGAATATCTGGGGTGCGTGGGGTCCTTAATTATGCTGGCTGCTTTGCTGAGGCAGCGGGAAGTGTAGACAGAGTCAATGGATGGAAGGCTGGTTTGCGTGATGGATTCGGCTACATTCACGACTTTTTGTAGTTTCTTGCAGTCTTGGGCAGAGCAGGAACCCAGACCAAGCTATGATACAATCAGAAAGGATGCCTTTTATGATACACATGTAAAAGTTGGAGAGAGTTTAGCAGACATGCCAATATTATCCCTTAGTGTCCAAAGATGTGCGGGTTAGGTGGATTGGCCGTGCTAAATTACCCCCTAGTGTCTAAAGATGTGGAGGTTCTGATCTGCTCAAATGGTTTGACAGTATCTTGCTGGAATAGCTGATTTTAACTCTTAAAATACTGCCTGGGAGCGACTGCATACACTGCGGTGTAAATCCTGGAGCTAACTTTCAGCAAAGTTAGATAACCGGGGCGGGGAGGTACTGCAGCAAACTCAATATTTCCCCCAAATTCACCCACATTAAGGAGCCCCCAACCTGCTCTGTTCCCCCACACTCAACAACACTTTATAATTGTCACATATTTAATCCCACTGAATCCGGGGATCTGACAGCAAATGAGGAGGCCATTAGGCCCATCCTGTGTGTGCTAGCCCCATGCTCCTTATGCGTTCCCCTGCCAAAGCCCTTCCTTCCAAACCCTTGAGGCCATTCCCTTCTGAAAGTTCCTGTGCTCACCCTTCTGCGTGAAGTTTTAATCCCCCCCCCCCCACCCCTCGAATGTTTATTGAAACGGAGATAAGCCCCCAACTTTTAACCAAAACTCGCCCCAAAGTCTCCCCGGCTCCTCTCCCCATTAGAGTCGCCGGAGAAACTTGGCGAGAGATCAGACCCAATAACAAAGCACTGGCCTCTCCACCAACAACAGCTATTGGATAGAAAGAAAGCTCCAACATCACTCAGTGAAAGGGTGAGTGCAGCATTGAAAATGGGAGAGGACTGAGGTTAGAGAGAGAGAGAGAGAGAGAGAGAAAGGAAATAGGGTGGAGAGAGAGAGATAGGAGATAGAGTGTATAGAGAGAGAGAAAGGAGATAGGGTGTAACTAGAGAGAGAGAGAGAAAGAAGATAGGGTATACTGAGAGAGAAAGAAGATAGAGTGTATAGAGAGAGAGAAAGGAGATAGGGTGTAACTCGATAGAGAGAAAGAAGATAGAGTGTATAGAGAGAGAGAAAGGAGATAGGGTATACTGAGAGAGAGAAAATGAGAGAGGAAGTAATAGAGAAAAAGGAGATAGGATGTCCGAGAGAGAGAAGGAAATGAGCGAGAGATTGGGGTGTTAGAGAAAGGATAGGATCAGATACATTGCGAGGAACACATTTAAATATCTGCCTTATGTATCACCTCTTTCATACATCTGGGAACCTCCCATATCAGCGATGTAAAGTCTTCAGTCCCAAAGGCTTGTATTTTAAGTATTGTAATCTTGAGGGAGTTGTTACTGGAAACTGTCTTGTAGTAAACCTGCTGGATAGTTTCACAATGTCCTGTGGGCAATAAGAATTTTAACAGAATTTACCGTGTGGCTTTTTGAACACCTAGAAGACAGCAAATCCCAAAGAAACTACACAGTTCCCACGGCCACGTGTGACAGGAGCACAATTTTATCCTGTGTCTTTCTGAAAAGACCGGCTGTCAGTTGCCCAAACCTCCCCGCCGCCCCCCCTCTGATAGTTTCTCTCTCTCCCCCTTCAGTCTCAGCCCAGTGGCACACACACAGCACTCAGCCTGGGGGGGCGGCGGGAGTGGGGGGGGTGGGGGGCACACACAGCACTCAGCCTGGGGGGCGGCGGGAGTGGGGGAGTGGGGGCGGGGGGGGGGGCACACACAGCACTCAGCCTGGGGGGCGGTGGGAGGGGGGGGGGGGGCACACACAGCACTCAGCCTGGGGGGCGGCGGGAGGGGGGGGGGGCACACACAGCACTCAGCCTGGGGGGCGGTGGGAAGGGGGGGGGGAGCACACACAGCACTCAGCCTGGGGGGCGGTGGGAGGGGGGGGGGAGCACACACAGCACTCAGCCTGGGGGGCGGTGGGAGGGGGGGGGAGCACACACAGCACTCAGCCTGGGGGGCGGTGGGAAGGGGGGGGGAGCACACACAGCACTCAGCCTGGGGGGGGGGGGGCACGCACAGCACTCAGCCTGGGGGGGGGGGTGGGGGCGGGGGGGGGGGGGGCACACACAGCACTCAGCCTGGGGGGGGGGGGGGGGGGGTGGGGGGGGGGGGGGGGGGGGGGGGGCACACACAGCACTCAGCCTGGGGGGGCGGTGGGAGGGGGGGGGGGGCACACACAGCACTCAGCCTGGGGGGCGGTGGGAGGGGAGGTGGGGCACACACAGCACTCAGCCTGGGGGGCGGCGGGAGGGGAGGTGGGGCACACACAGCACTCAGCCTGGGGGGCGGGGGGGGGGTACACACAGCACTCAGCCTGGGGGGCGGTGGGAGTGGGTGGGGGGTGGCGGGAGTGGGGGGGGGGGGGAGCACACACACCACTGCAGCAGAGGGGGTGGGGGTGGATTAATTAATCCAGAATCCAAAATCTAACCTGGATTTCTTGTTAAAAGTCTCAATAATAACACAACCCAAGATGGCGAATTGTTAAATCATAGAAATCATAGAATCCCACAGTGCAGAAAGAGGCATTCGGCCCATCGAGTCTGCACCGACCACAATCCCACCCAGGCCCTATCCCCACATATTTACCCACTAATCCCTTTAACCTACGCATCCCGGGACACTCAGGGGCAATTTAGCATGGCCAATTAACCTAACCCGCACATATTTGGACTGTGGGAGGAAACCGGAGCACCCGGAGGAAACCCACGCAGACACGAGGAGAACGTGCAAACTCCACACAGACAGTGACCCGAGCCAGGAATCGAACCCAGGGCCCTGGAGCTGTGAAGCAGCAGTGCTAACCACTGTGCTACCGTGCCGCCCTTAAAGTTTATTTACAAGTAAGGCTTACATTAACACTGCAATGAAGTTACTGTGAAATCCCCCGAGTCGCCACACTCCTGTTCGGGTTACACTGAGGGAGAATTTAGCATGGCCAATGCACCCTAACCAGCACGTCTTTCGGACTGTGGGAGGAAACCGGAGCACCCGGAGGAAACCCACGCAGACACGGGGAGAAGGTGCAGACTCCGCACAGACAGTGACCCGAGCCGGGAATCGAACGTGGGTCAGGAAGGGTGAAATTTCCATTCTCGCATTAACTGTCCACACACATTTTAAAAAAAAATAAATGTATCTGTTTCAAGTCAACTGCAAATGTTGCATTCAACGGGTGGGTTGAAAATAGACTTGTCCCGTTTGCAAATGTGGATTCTGTCTGTGGCTGCCAGTGCCAGTCACCGTGAGCACTCCCCTATAATCCTCATTGCAACTCCTCTCTCCTGCTGTCTGCTTTTGGTTGCGGGGGGCGGGGGGGGCACTTTCACAGTAAAACCCAAAAACCACTAACCCCCTCCCCCTCCAGCCTCCCTTAACCCAGCTCTGAAGGCGTGTGGGAGTGTCAAAAGATCTAATGCAACCACGCACTCAACCTCTCCAAGCCATTAAAGCAATAAATGAAACATCTTCTCAAATGTTCAGTGGGGGGCGGGGGCATAAAAATTACTCAGTAAACCCAAAAAGCTCCAACTCCCCCCCCCTCCCCCTCCCCCGCCTTTAACTCTGCTCCCAAAGAGTTTTGGAGACCAGCAAAACGTTCGATTTGGTTAGGATTATTATATTCATTGGAGTTTAGAAGAGTGTGGTGAACCATCGTTGGTTCCCACTAGATAGTACTGAGCCAGGGTCTGGCCAGTACTACGAGTCTGTATATATGTTGCTGTTGGGGTTAGGGATGGGTTGTTCTACTTGTTGCTGTTGGGGTTAGGGTTGGGCTGTTACACCTGTATTATAGTTATTGTGGTACATCCCAGTCGGGCTCCGCCTCCTGGGAGAGGTATAAAGGTCACTGCTCTGTCTGGGACCCCTCAGTCTGGGATCGTGTACTATACATGGGAGCTTCGTTGTAACAGTAAATAAAAGCCTTTATTTCCTTGAGCATCTCAAGCCTCGTGTGTGATAACGCGCATCAAAGAGTGAGAGAGGATCTCAAACAAACATAAAACTCTAACAGGGTTAGACAGGGTAGATTCAGAAAGAATGTTCCCGATGGTGGGGGGAGTCCAGAATTAGGGGGTCATAGTTTGAGGATAAGGGGTAAAGCTTTTAGGACTGAGGTGAGGAGAAGTTTCTTCACCCAGAGAATGTGTGGAATTCACTACCACAGAAAGTAGTTGAGGCCAAAATGTTGTCTGATTTCAAGAAGAAATTAGATATCGCTCTTGGGGCTAAAGGGATCAAGCGGTACGGAGGGAAGGGGGGACCAGGATATGGAATGAGATGATCAGCCAAAATCCTCTTCTAGTTGTTTAGACAGAAACAACAATATTGTTATAGTTGCTTCTTTTAGCTTCTAGTTTCAATTCAAAACAACCAGACACACAGAAACGCCTATAGTGAGGGCAGCGAAGGGGGGAGGATAGTGAGGGGGGGAGGATAGTGAGGGGGTGAGGATAGTGAGGGGGGAGGATAGCGAGGGGGGAGGATAGTGAGGGGGGAGGATAGTGAGGGGGGAGGATAGTGAGGGGGAGGATAGTGAGGGGGGAGGATAGTGAGGGGGAGGATAGTGAGGGGGAGGATAGTGAGGGGGGAGGATAGTGAGGGGGTGAGGATGGTGAGTGGGTGGATGGTGAGGGGGAGGATGGTGAGGGGGAGGATGGTGAAGGGGTGAGGATAGTGAGGGTGAAGATATGAGGGTGAAGATAGTGAGGGTGAGGATAGTGAGGGGGAGGATGGTGAGGGGGAGGATGGTGAGGGGAAGGATGGTGAGGGGGAGATTGGTGAGGGGGAGGATAGTGAGGGGATGAGGATAGTGAGGGGGAGGATAGTGAGGGGGAGTGTGGTAGGCAGTCAGGGAGTGAGGATTGTGAGGGGCAGTACAGTGAGGAGGAAGATGCTGAGGGTGAGAGGATAGTGAGGGGGAGGATAGTGAGGGTGAGGACAGTGGGGGGAGGATAGTGAGGGGGAGGATAGTGAGGGGGAGGATAATGAGGGGGAGGATAATGAGGGAGAGGATAGTGAGGGGGAGGATAATGAGAGGGAGGATAGTGAGGGTGAAGATAGTGAGGGGAAGGATGGTGAGGGGGAAGGATAGTGAGGGGGTGAGGATAGTGAGGGGGAGGATAATGAGGGTGAAGATAGTGAGGGGGAGGATAGTGAGGGGGAGGATAGTGAGGGGGAGGATAGTGAGGGGGAGGATAGTGAGGGGGAGGATAGTGGAGGGGAGGATAGTGAGGGGGAGGATAGTGAGGGAGAAGGATAGTGAGGGGGAGGATAGTGAGGTGGAAGAATAGTGAGGGGGAAGGATAGTGAGGGGGAGGATAGTGAGGGGGAGGATAGTGAGGGGGAGGATAATGAGGGGGAGAGGATAGGGAGGGGGAGGATAGTGAGAGGGAGGATAGAGGGGGAGAGGATAGTGAGGGGCAGGATAGAGAGGGGGTAGATACCGAGGGGGAGAGGATAGTGAGGGGGGAGGATAGTGAGGGGGAGGATGGTGAGGCGGAAGGATAGTGAGGGGGAAGGATAGTGAGGGGGAAGGATAGTGAGGGGGAAGGATAGTGAGGGGGAAGGATAGTGAGGGGGAAGGATAGTGAG